>NC_083544.1:1842500-2149583 GCF_018135715.1 Danaus plexippus | reverse complement strand
TTCTTTTAGTATAATTTTATTCAGGTAACATTGCTAGTAAAGACATAAAAGTACATCACTTTCCCGTTGTAAAAGAAAAAGTAGTTTCAAAGTGAGTGTTAAGCCTTGACATCTCATCCTTAGGGTCTAAGCAGTATCAGATGACCGGCGCCACATCAAGGGTTATCAGGATATTTACTGCTTACAAGCCTAGTGTTTATGACGCTGTAAACTGACGTACATATGACCTGTCTTTAGTTATATATTATAAATTTTTATTAATATATTCTTACTTTCATTAAAAATTAAAGGCAACGATGTCGATTAAAAGATTCCCTTTAAACATTTGAAATAAAAACAATATACATTTCCTTCGCTATATCTTACATCAAACAAAATAAAGTTTGATTAAATTAGGGTTAAAAATAATATGTAGCAACTATATTTTCTATGCGTTACGGCACCAAATAAAATTTTCTGCTTCACGCATTGTTTTAATGTTAAGGAATGTTTTTATGTAGCTTTTAATATTGTCGAACGTGTTAATTTGAAATGTCCAACAGCAGGTCACACACGCAACGGCTTTCGCTACATTTAATTGGTCTGTTTTATAAATATTAAGAACATTATTAAAGTCAGTCATGACGACAATTTTATTTGACGAAATCATTGAAACACGTTTGATTAGTTCAAACATATCTTTGAATATCAACGTATATATTTCTAGTAATACCAGCTAGGACCACGATACCGTCGTACCTGTAGATTTATTTGCATTTTATATAGAATAAAACGAGTCTAACAAGGAAATTGCATGAAGAAACCAACCATATATTATAACATCTAATTCGTATTTATCGACAACAAACACTGCTTTGAAATATAAATGTCTCCGTCTGATTAAGCAAGATCTATTAATTGCTGATAATTATACTCATTATGTATAAAATAATCAGCATATTAAGTGCCTGTTCATAGCCACTTGTTACGCACTGTACCAACGTTACAATGAACAAAAGCACGCGATGTTAAGAAATGGTTTTAAAGACTAACAAATTGCTTGTGATAAAAATGTTATTGCTTGACTGAAAAACGTTACTGTTATGGTATCTTGTAGCTATTCAGTTATCAAACACGGCATATATTGTTTGATAAGAACACTTTTAATTAAGAATTGAAGTCTCTATCATTACTTGTGAATTCAACTGTATGTTGTGAATAGTTTAAATTATCCATAATTAAAAATTAATCACTTTTTAGCGTATTTTAAAAGTACATAATTGATCTAGAACCTATTTTTTACATCGTGAATAAGAGTGTTGTTGGGTGTTTTAGATTTTTTTAATTTGTCGCACTCTATCTAATTTGAGCAACACACAATAATACAGGATTTGCTTACATTTGATAGATATGAAAGTTATCTTTTGTCAAATCCTGTCAAACTACACACACTATATAATGCTTTACTAACCCAAACGGTCCGTCACGATGTTAAATAGACGTTTTGTATAAAACCATCACAATGATAGACAGAAATAGATCAATTGCGTCGGCCACGGTCATTATCGCCATTGTTATCGAATGAGATCTCAACGGCTCCTGAATGACGATCAAATTGGGCGAAACCAACGCCACTAATTCCGTAAGACAACCGTGTCAGCTAATGCACTAAAAAAGTAAGACTAATAAAATCTACAGGTAGGGTGGTAACATCTTTACGCTTGACAAATTCATAATAATAGTCTATATATATGTCTGTTATAGAGTTGATAATGCTGTAACTTAGTTACAGGTCTTAAGACGTTCTCATGATTATAATTGGTATCTTGTATCAGAACAGGACGTTATACGCAAGGTGCATGCAAGGTGCGTGGCGACCGTTGGCGAGTTGTAATAATACCGACACCCGTGACACCGCCGTGAAACAACTGATTAGTGGAACGACATCTTGAAGATTGTCTGATAACACATCATACTTTCACTTTTTTTTTCGTTTGTCTCTACGTGTCTCTACGACTCGAGGCAAAGATCTCAAATATTCAGCCTAAAGATCAATTGATTAAATTATGATAATTATGTAATTGATAAATTAAGGATTTAATATGTGATCAATAATGTGATCAGTCATAAATATTTGAATATATATATCTAAGTAGTTCAAGCCTAATAAAAATTAATAAAATTACACTAATAAGGCTTAATTGAATCGTAACGATTGCGTTGACTGTTTGATTACTTAATTGTAATAATTGGCAAATTCTTAACAAATTGGGCATTTATAACTTACTAAACTGCCTACACAGGGGAGGTGAAGGACAATCAGAACACAATTTCTTTATTATTACCAATCAATAATAATAAGATTTTATTCTGAAGTTTTTTATTTTATTTATATTAAAACAATTTATAATATTTCGTTCATTGGTACGATGAATTAGACGAAATTTCTAGATATAATATTATGTATCATGTTCTACTTGAAATTTGAAATCTTGACATATATTTTTAGATTTTATAGCGATTGAACAAATCCCTTATTAATTGCTACCCACCAAGTAGTTTTAAGCCCCAGTCTCCCCTAATTATAGTCATATGTATTTCAGGTATTGAATCGTTGTATTTATAATGAGGTAGTAATTTTTATTCCATATAAAACGTGGTTAGGACGTTTTAGTTGTAACAACTTAAGGTTTGAGTTACTTCTGTCATCATTGTTTTAAGCCTATAATTTGTATAGTACTCAGGTTTTATAGAATTTGACATACAAAATAATATAAAAATGTTTATTGAATGATAAAGTTCACACATACTTTGAAATCAAATCAATTGAAATTGATGTTACTTTTAATGTTATAATGTAGCAAGGAAGTAAGTATGTGATAAAAAAAATTGTATTGTGAAAACTGTTCAGAGAGAGTCCAGCCACAACCCTATAAATGTCATCGGATGCCGTGACATTTATTAACAGCTAGAAGGGTTTAAAGAGAAATTCCCGAGACCATTTTCTTTACCGTCGCCGAGGGTGTCTTCGGTGTTATTGACACGGAACGTCAGAATGATGTCCCCTGACTTTGTAATAAATAGGCTATTCGCTGGAAGGAATGCCCCTCGAAAACTTTGGATGTTGGTCAGGAGTGGTCGGATTCTTTGGAATCGGATTAAATAACTAATACATCTTACCTGTTACATTTGTGATAGATATTGCTCTTAATCCATTACGTAAATTTAAATGAAACCACATGTCAACATTATTTTTTTATATAATTTATCGGTCATATTTATAAATCACCTCATTGTATTAATGACATCGACTTCATCTTTTAATTAGAAACAATTTTAACAAATCAAAACTATATTAAACAGCCATGTAAAGCGAGTAGCGATAAACTGTACCTACTAATTTATCCAATCCTTTATCAAACTTTTATCTAGATTCTTGTTTGCATATTTTAACGATAATTCAATCAGAATGTCATGCCACTTAAATGGGATTTTGCTTGTGAATTATATTTTTCATGTAACAAATATGATATGAGTAAAGACGTTTGAGTTGATTTTATACATTAATGTGAAAAAAATTACCACTGTGAATCAAATAACGCGCGAAGTCTATTGTTAGAATTTGTCCTCTGGCATCTAGTCGCTGTAAGTGCAGATGAATCCAGTCTTTAAACACATGACATATTATTTGATATTGTCTTTCATATTCATTGGTTTTAATTAATTAATTCTATATATTGTTTATGTTAACTATTTTGATGGCAGTTAATGAATTCTTATTAGCTCTTTTTTTGCGTTCCCAGAAGGTATAGACAACATTGTAATGTGTTTTAACTGTGGGTAATTAGTGTTTAATTGTGTGGGAGATATCGTGATGTATGTTAGACTATTATAAATTGCTTTTCTTCCTTCTTTATAAACCCGGACTGGTCATTTGAATGCATTCAAAACAAAATATTCTCTATATAAGTCTCAGGATCGATGTTTAATTATCTTCTAATTAAGTTTAAGTTAAAGGTTATAGTTTTGTGTACTGTTATGGAAGTTTTTACATACAGTACAGTCTTCAGTGGTTACAAAAAATGGTACTTAACATTTAAGGCTCATTAATTTTATCATAAAATGTATCAATATAAATATTTTTTTGGTTTGATTGCAAAATGTTTTTTATATAATAGCGAGTCGATTCTTATTTGGTATCTACTCCACTATTAACTCGGCTCATTTCAAGTTAATGGTTAAACGTCACATAGAAAAATGCATTACTGAGGCCATAATCGTTTCTAATATCGTTATTCGGAGGTGCGCAAACAACCTACCCTTTTTTGAGGCAACACAAAGCTGGTGTAAATTACGCGAGAGATCGCCTTCGCAAGCTTACTATCCCATTGTCCACCACCAGGCCACTTTAGGGTGACTTAAATCCGAAATTGGGTATTTCGAAATGTGCATGTGTCATTTATCACAACCCTCCGGTTTAGAGGGAGGAAAAAACGCTCCGGACCTAACCCTATTTAAAAAACTACCCTCCATAATCCATCGACTAGACTCGAACAGCACATACTAACAGTATTAAATTTTTGTACTATTAATACAATGGCGTCGGCGGCAAATAAATATTTGATGAATGTGATGGGAGCAACGGAAATAATCCGTATTGAGATCAAATATTTAAAAACCGTGTGACTAACGATGTTGGTTCATAAAGAAGAATAAAACAGTGAACGTGCGTATGTACATACGAAAGGTGATCATATATTTTATTTCGTTTTCATTGACTAATAAATGTGGCGGCTGAAATACTTGTAGCAGTTTAATTTGAGTTAAAATCGTAATCAGGATAAAAAATTGTAAGTATGTTAATAACAGCCGATTATGATAATAGATTTTGTTTTCACAGTGAATTCAGTTATTAGTAGTTAAACTTCATCAATACTAAATTTTATTAACTTAATTTTTTTTCGTAAGTCCGTTAAATTGTTGGATCGTATAAATAGGCCAAATTAAGATAGACGCGTGTCAAATTAAAAGCCACTGCGAGCCCACAATGGTTTGAGAGCGTGCAAGCTGCGGTTAAAATTTTCAATATTTTGGTTGGCGCAATAACATCGCACGTGCTGCCGCGTGGCCCGAGTTAGCCCCCCGCCGATACAGCTCTATTTTTTATTATTTTCATAATTCACATTTTACAATAATAGCTGAGGTGTTTCGCACGGTTAGCTTATGAAACCACTCGCGTTTGTGAGGGCTGAGATGGCGGATTACCGCAAGGACCACTTATGGAACCGTTTTTATTTATGTTGCATTACTTTGCTTCACGTTTTGTGATCCACTTTATCAAACGCATAGATATCATGGGGTAGGAATGACTTATGTAATAATTCATTGTTCTTATTACGTATGTCATTCTCTTTTCTCTTTTGTCATACCAAGGCCACCAGAAAATTTTATAAAATGGTTGACGAATTCCATTGACATTTCACTTTTCTGCCATACGAAATAAACTCTTATACCGGTCCTGGTAATTTAATGCTCAATTTTTATTTTGTTTTTGTCCATAACAAAAAGTACAATTTTGTAGATTAAAACAGAAAATAATGATTACGATTGCTCGGTTATCTGCTTTCCATCGGATGTTGTGTACACAGAAAGATTTCGAAATAATCTTCGATTAAAACCGTTCAAGTTTTATGATCTTGTACTGTAATGGGAAAGTCAGAATATTGTATGCATATTGAGACTTTTTTCTAAGTGGAATTTTTAGTGTTCGTGCCAGGGGAGTCTTATCCAAATTGCCGTAACAGTAAGGGTTCCTCTTGGGGAGGGTTTTTATTTTAGAGTAATTTCCCATTACATTTTACGTGAGTCAGGATCTTGTGGGGTAATATTTTTTCTGCTTCCCTCACGAACCATCGCATTGTTTTCTATTATTCGTTTTATAAAATTGCAAGGAAATAAAATTAAAAAAAATATCCAAACAACAAAAAAAAAACTAAAGTCACAACACCATCTTCTTTTAGAGCAAGAATAAGTATATAACTCTACTATAGTGTCCAAAGGATGTTATGTAAAATATCTATCGAACTATTAAAGACATAAACAGAAAAGATAATTAATATAATAGGCTGAGATCATCAGATAGAGCGCGTGTAAGGAAGTATTAAAGTCATACAAGTTAACCCCAGGGTTGGGGCTTAAATGCATCCGATAAAAAACTAAACGACACCCCTACATACCACCCCTAAAGAAATAGAAACGTCCATAAAAGAAAATTTATCCACAAATTAATTTAAACAAATTAAATTAAAGATTTTTTTTCAGTAATCCATTGTGAATTGGAATGTTTTGTTTGGAATCTACCTAATTTGGTTTTAAGTAATTTGGGTTGGAATAACATTTAATATTGAGTTCTATTTACCCGACACACATTACCAGCTACATAAATATAAGTATTACCTTTCAAAAACTTTGTTCAACAACCTTGAAAATCATTATCCTAAACCTCTTATGTAAATATTTTGTAATATATTATTATACTTTACGAATTATCACATAAATCAAAGCCTCCATAAATCCCCGTATTGAGGTTAAATATGATTCTAATATGTTATTTGCAAACACTTTTAAAACCCTATTTTCATATAGTAAGTAAAAACCGTTTGTAGTGCCTATTTAAAATTTCATCTCTGTACTTTTAATGAAAATATTTCAGGCTGTACCTTCGAATTTATTTGGTGAGTTTTGTTAAGTACAATTAATACTTATCATGCCATGTTTAAGAAAACATAGAAAACTATTTACATATCCAAAATATTATAAATTACTTAAAAAATGTGTTTATCTTAAAACTAAATCTTTAATCGGATTGAAATATACATCGGCGTTATCCATTATTTCTAATCATGGGAATCTAATGTTGAAATCAAGAGATTTTCGCCATAAAAGTCATTCTCGAGCCACAAACACCCAAATCTTCGGTCGAGTGATTTATTGTTGACAAACGTACTGGGTACAGTATAGCACACATTTATTAGGACGCACAGTAAAATATGCTTTATTACACAACCGTATAAAGTGTACATCTGAATGATGGGAAATTATTATTCAATATTATCACATATGCGTTCAATAGATTTTTATATTAGTCTCTCGAAGGTTGTAAATAACTTAAACGTAAAAAGATTAAACTAGCTGATTTATATATAAAGGTGTTATGATGAATGTATGAGAAACGATTTAAGCGAAAGATTTGACGATGATAAATATAAGTAATTCTTAGAGTTAGTGACGAGTGATAAATCAATGTATTTGTAAATGTCGTAAGTGACTAAGTACGCGTTAGCATAAACTAAGTATCCATGCAAAGTAGGTGTTAAGTGACAGTCAAACTGTCGGTAATGTTGAGTTGGATGGCTGTATTTTGTTTGATGTTTGTATTCATGATCAGCGTAATCGTGTCTCATTATATGATACTCCTCAATACGAAGTATTATACATGAAAGACCATTGAGGAATATTATATGTTCTTAGCTTGTGTGATTACCGATAGATATACAGGGTCCAAAGTGTTTGACTTCAATCAAACTTTCAACGTAATTACGGTCTTTATTTCAAATAGCTCTTTAACCTCGGAGCCCTCAAGGTGAACTAACCGTCCCTGAAATGGTTATTTTTAAAACTTCCCCATTATAAATCCGCGGCATTAAACGAGGGAGACTAGATTTAGAGGCAATTTCGCAGCAGCTCTTGTACTATATTGATTGTAATATTTTTTCCGTATGCATCGTTGGTTCTAAGATCGAGACGGTGCTTTGAGATTAAATTAAAATGAAACGACTACGATAAAAATACAAGAATTCTTGTCTATTCGAGTCGCTGAGGGTAACACGTGTCCACATTTCGCTTAACGTTTCCAAGTCAACCAAGTCATAAACCACTAACACTGGGTCAATTGGAACATTATAGGAATATTTATTTATTTTATATTAAAAAGACATTAAAATCTCTGATAACATTAACATAATTGATATAAAAGTACCGTATTTCTCTAATGAAGCTAATCTGCTATAAATAAGAATGGAATGTAGACGAGCTTTACTTGTATTCGTCAGTGAGGAGTTTAATAGTGAAGATGTTGGTATCGGTACAAACTAACGGGTTTTAAAATGTTAATATAATACGTTTCGAATAAAATATTATATATAAACACTATGAACAAATAATATATATCATATTTCAAAATAATCTATGATTTGTCTCATAAAAATATTCTGAGGATTCTTATAAAATTTAATCAATGATCGTTTCGCTTTCACAATTTTTTTTATTTCCAAACCTCAACCTGTTCGACATATTAAGTTTCAAATCAAATCATTTCAGGAATCAGTAATATCATGTATTTATTTCACTTAAATTTTTTTATAGGAAAAACTCTCAGCGATTCTCATTGATGTCAGCATTGCGTTGATAGTTTTTAAACGAGTCCATTTAAAAGTATCAAGAACAATAGGTATGAAAAAATATTAAAAGGTATTACAACGCAATCATTATAAATATCCTATTGTGCAGAGCAATATTTATTAGCACTGGTATAGTTCACATTCCATTCTGCATACCGTTCGGACACGTGTGAGATACGATACTGATATAATAGGAAAAATATTAGTTGAAAACAAATATTACAGTATCAGTTTAAAACTTCTATTCCGAGACTTCGTCCTTACGAATGATACATAAATCTTCTTTATTTATTGATTTGTACACGATAAACTAGAAAGGACAATCCATAGTATACGGAAAAAATATGTTATAAGTAAATTTTATTAAGATTATTTTTTCCTTAACATATATTTGCTAGATGATTTTGAAAATGTATCAAGCAGTCTGCTTTCATTGTCATCTTTATAACGTTTTACAACGACGTTGACAACTGAATTACGTGTATTGTAAACGTTATTATACTTTATCAAAGTGATAGTGAGATCAAAGTTAATACAAGTGTCAAATATAAAACAGAATTAAAAACATTGAGAGTTTAGCTTGAAGCGAAATTAGAAAAATTCGCTAAACATGGCCCTTAAACATACGTTGTTTTGAAATGTAACTGACGATTTGCTAAAAGACGTCAATTTATTGGTGAATTTACATTACATGTCAGTGGGCGTAACGAACCTCGTTATCTGTTCATTGTTTATAACTAAATGTCATCATATTTTTAGAGGAGTTATTACAACAGTCAATTACCACTTTGTGACTTATTGTCTCGCTTGGATAGTTTTAACAGAATACTGAGTATGTGTTTGGTGCTGTTATCTGAGTCGCTGGTTTATTCATAAAATACTTTATGATATTTATATTTTATTGTGACTGGCCGAAATGTTATATATATTTATTGTAATTAAGACCGTAACAATAAAATTTCTAATCATTAAAGCAAACAAGGACCGTAGATGTAATCTTATTACTTTATCAAACTTATTTGTTTATAAGCGAATCCTGGGAAATCCTTTAGATGGAGTTAACCCTCCCTGGCTTATTGGGACCCTGATCATTAAGAAAGAAAGGGTTACGTCGGTCTTAGAGACCCTGCATGCTGCAGTATTTCAACACGAATTAACGTTCCAGGGTATTTTGAATTATTACTTGATAAGTAATATTATGCTTAAAGTCTTTATTTCCTCTCCCACTTTTGTGAATTGGGAATTTTCATAAACGTATTTCTGGTGCTCTTTACGATTTTTATTTTGGTTCATGCTATTTGCAAATCTTTTAATTAACAAGAGTTTAATGAACTGTCGAACGGTTCTTGGATCTGTTTGATCTCAAAATCCTTATATTAAAAACAAACGCTAATGATTATACAAAAATAAAGTTATCTCTCCAGATAAAACCAGATAAGGTGATGCTGACTAAATTATGTTTTCCAATCAAATGTTTCGGTGAAGTTATGTTTGATATTCGTTCTTGCACTTAGTATTTTTACATCACGATTGTTAACATCTATACTAATGTCCGCTTTAAATTTGTTTGAATTCCTATATGTTAAAACCATTTTTATCTCAATATATCATTTAAAATTTGATCACGAATTATTTAACTTTAAGTTATTACCACTATCAGAGCAGGTGAATTACTAGTTTAGAAATAATTACAACCAGTCTTGTTGTTAATTTAAGTTGGATAATTTTAATAGATGTTCATGTATTATGAAATGCTGAATCGATGGCCAACAAAAGGTATTTTTTTTTGTTTCTAGCTTATAATTACATGTATATATATATATATATATATATTGTCATTGATTATACATTAATAAATGAGATGATTCGTTTCTTGTACAAAACCGTTGGACGTATTATTATTTCCTAGTACTTAATTTGATATCATTTCTTGTATGAATATTCAAAACGAACCAAATGATTGCTGTGCTAAACGGTCCTAAAAAACGTCCCTTGTTCACCTTCGCCGTATATACGTAGATGTAGTATAAATTAAAAAATATATTGATTAATCCGACTTTGACTCTCTGATAGCAACCTTTCAAACTGACGAGATATAGATAAAACTAGAACCAATATAGATTATACAGTCGCAGAGAATGTCACCCAGCATGTTGTCTAATAACCAAACCTGTTCCAGTGTCGTTCGTAATAAACTAATGATTTGCAACACGACTCAATGTTAATATACGCAATACATTAACATTGTCACATGTAATTTATCTATTATTAGCTGTAACCGTTGCTACAATAGTGCAAAAAATACTTCCCAGATGAACTCAGTGTATAAGCCTGAATGAAGATATAATCATTTAAATATACATGACATTTAAAAATAGGACTAGTGTGGAAAATATTTTGAGTAGGTTAGGTTAGGTTCAGACTTGATGATACTTTGGTTATGTTTAAATCCCCAAATAAAGTGATCGCATATTTACGTTAGAGACTTCGTCATGTCTGGGTAATAAATGCCAGGCAATGTATATTGCGTTGCCAATGTTATTGCTATAATCTTATTAAGGGCAACAGAATAGTTTGCCCGAAATATATCTTAGGGTATGGAATGATTTGAGGTAGGAGCCGGAGTAGCGGCTTACCATTAACTAAATAGCTAAACAGATTGACATGATTTCTTGCACACTTTTTCATATCCCTGTTATCGAAAGGTAAGCTCTTGATGTTGAGTAATTGATAAATATTTAAGTAACTAAAATGATATAAAGATTTATTTTCTCTTCTGTTTCTGTGAGTGAGATTTTATTTTTCTGTTTTAATATTTTCTTCATATATCTGCAATTAGGGAGACAAATAATATTTGTTATTTTTTATTAATTAAAATATTTTTATTTTCACTGACCTTAATAAATATATCAGAGGATTATAGAAATAGGTTGCAAAAACCTTAAACTTATTTCCTTTAACAATAAAAAAAACCATAAATACAAACTCCTATTTATGAGCTCTCACGAATACCAGAAATCACTATTTAGGTTATAGGAATGCTCAGTTCTGATACATTTAGATTTTTTTACTGCAAAGATTGTATTGGAGTCGTAAAAAGAGACTGATCTGAAGACATCGTGAAAATAGATACAAGTGTCAACCAAATACACTGAAAATTTTTCACGCGATATTATGTTTAAAGCCCATGGAATAAGAACTTAATCTGAATGTATTTTTATGGCGTACTCCTAAGAGACTGTACAGTACGTTACGCACGTTTCGCATCAATATTTCAAGATTACTTAGCAAGGATAGAAATTGTGTACTATTTACTTAAAACAATAAATTATTTGGTTTGTAAATTGTAATGAAGTAAAATAATAACAGCTGACATTATTTCTAATTTTCAAGTTTATGTTTATTTTTAAGCTTTTTCTTGTAATAAAAGTAACACTTAAGGTTATATAGGGGCGAGAGATTCTATTGAGACCAATGAGATGTAAATTAATGACTAGTTGAAAGACTGGATGCATTGTATATTGCCTACCAATTATTTAATAAATCCAGAGATTTGAGATAAAACGTACACACTAATTGCGTTAAAGACTACGTAAAATAAATTATTTTTCTCTATGAACTTTGTTATTGTAACAGATTTATCAGACAGTTGAGAAACTTGAACATCAGTACTTGTTATACTTGAATTTATTCTTCTTGCCATAAAATGACGTGAAATTATTTGGGGGACATGGCCGGATCCGAAAGCGGTTGGCTGTCAAAAAAATAACGTTTCACATTTAAAAAGAATTATAGGAATGAGGATTGTACGTGCCGGGGGCGGCGGTGACGAGGTTTTTGTTTACGAGAAGCTCGGAAGATCGCAACATCCGACTCTTAACTGTTTTTATTACAGCTGATTAGTAAATTTTATTACCACAATCATCCGGTAGTTTCGTAATAAGTGCAACCATAAGTTATACTAACTGATATCATTATATTAAAGAAAGAAACAGTGTAGCCTTCTACGGAAATTATCATATATCGCATCCTCGGCTCTTTGGTTGTATATCGTTTTACTTATTCCTCCTTCAAAATTCTAAATATATATAAAGTTGTTAAGACTCTTGCACACTAAATACGTAGCAATGGATCAATTCAATTTCTTGTCCTTAATAAAGCTGGATTGTAAGGCACGTATACAGTGCGGAGGGGGTCCTGTGTACAACTTCACGCACGGACTCATTGCTCTCAATGTATCCTGTTATGACTGCTACATTTAAAGGGAAAATAATAAAAAAGAAAAATCAAAATAATTCAAATACATCCATAGTATGACACTATTATAATTGAAATTGTCTCTTTAAAGCCAAATACTAAGGACTATTTTATATAATTGTTTTACATTAAAGATGAATTGAAAAGTGGCAATATATATTCATTGTGTAGCAATACTTGATAAATAAAACAGATTGTTTTATAGGTTTCTTTATAAGACAAATTAAATTCAACTACTACAATGCTAACTTTAGTGATACCAAATTTTCACATTACGATGAGCTTGAAAGATAATATTTGTGTCAAAAGTATGTCTGTTTCATTTTATCAAACTCCGATTCAGCTGTGGAAGTAGTTTCAACGTGCCAGTCTCATCATCCATAATCCAAAGCTTGTTTTATATAAGCCCAATCCCGCATTTGGCACAAACAGCGTATCCCGGGAGACATCGATTGACCGAATGGGGCGATCCTGCGGGATCGAAGCGCGTAATTTCTCCTCGCGACGTGTTCTGAATCCGTAACCGCCAGCAATAGCTCACCCCATTACGCTACGATACTAAGTGTTTGGCTAGATGATACACTGAAGCGATTTTGAATCTTATTCGGTTTCACTATAAATAGTACAGCAATCTTATTACCTGGATTTTGTATGAGAATAAATATATAAAATTCTTGCACTACATTAATAAGTCGATATTATTTAAAATAATATGTGTTTATTAACCTAGTTTTTTGAAATACTCTATCGTGATATTTCTATTTATTAAATCAATGATTTCAGAATTTTATAAATTCAATAAGTTTGTACAAAAGATTCGCAATTTCTTGTGTTTTGTGCAGAAAGAGAACCCATTACGTGGATCGATGTCAGATCGAAACGAAGCAATCAGGCAAGTTTCTTACAACTGAAAACAACTTACAGTCAGTAACTCTACTCTTCATATAACATTTATAGCACAAATCTTGATAGCCTCGGTCAAATTATTTTAATTGTAATTAAAACAAATAAGTATATTTTATTCTATTATTCTTTTGAAGCGGTAATAGCTAAATTGAAGTTCTTGCGGAATTTCAGCCTGGGTTGATATAACTTGTCTTAATATAAGGTGAAAAATTGTGTAGTAAATAATATATGAAAAAAAATATTTAAAAACACTTTGTGTATGACCAGTATACCTCACGTGCCATTAAAACATATAGAAGTTTGATCATTCTTTAGTCAAGACATAGTCTAGAATTGACAAGAACATTTTGAGTATTTCATATAATACTTAAAAAAATGTGGAATAATCTCGGGCTTAGGTTTATTCAACTAATAAAAAAGATGTCAAAGTGATAATTAATAATATTTACAGGCTTGTGCGCAGGAGTTAAGGAAATGTACGCGGCCTTGATCATGCTCAATGCTCATCGACTGCGCCTGCGCATGTCCTGTTTACCTTACGCGTGTATGTGTAGAATTATATACATATATATACGACACGTTTTACGACACATGAGATAAAAATCAAGTCTTTGTTTACATTATGAGTGTAACATTTTACCGTTCATAAATATTATGAATCTCAAATCTATTGTTACCTTTGTGTAAATAAAATTTCGGTTTAAAACATTTTGGTGTCCTACAATTCTTTTGAAATACATTTTCCTATTTCTAACTAGCATCTGTTATTTTTTTCTACATAAATATTATATAACAACGAACGAAATACGTAACAGATCTTCTAACAGCTTTAGTGCTATTTGTTATTAAATGTAAAGTATTTATGTCAAGGAACAGTTCTAAACTATATTATGCTTTAATCTTCTGGCAAAGCAGGGGTACGGAGGGCAATGTTAGTTTTATTTACAAGACATAATAATATATGTCTTTATAGTCAACAATGAATGCACAGGTCGTGACCGCAAGTGTCGGTTTCGACCACCAACAAGTCGTTCAATTTAAATAATTAACTGACAGTTAGTAAAACCGATGATAACACCAATTCATATATTATGTTACACATGCTAATTTATTTCTACAGTTACATAATGATTCTCTTAGACATATAATGGGGAATGTAATGAAATTTAAACTCTTTCAACCGTATTGCAGTGGCAAAATTTAATTAAAAAAATTATAGAAGACTCCTTTTCATTAAAATTCCTTTAACGCTCATACTGGTACTTCACCGACTATATTTACATCTTTCGAAAGGCTCATACTATTATACTGCTAGACCGATGTTAACCAAAGATGGCTAAGAACCTCTGCGAGGAAGCAGGCTTTTGAATGATAAAACCACGTTGATATCAGTCGATCCGTTGGAGAGCTGTAATGCCACAAGCAGATACACACACTCAGACACTGACGTCAAACTTGTAACACCCCTTTTTTCATAAGAGTCTAAAAAGGTATGCGTTTTTATTGCCTAAAATGAAGCGTTACTTCCACATTTTGCTAATTTACATAACTTTCAAAATATTGAATCGTGCCAAAATGAATTTGCTACACAGAAAGTTGGATCCAAACTAACACGATTTTTAAAAAAATATTACAAAATTTTCTATCATATATTAATATTCAATAACGAAATTACTAATACAAATAAACCAATTAATAAATACATTTAAATATGAGCGAAGGAGGCGTGTAATATTTATTTCTTTATTCTGAATATATTTCAATACATTACCTTCATTCAGAAGCGTCCGTTGGAATCCGCTATTGAAACTATAATATACATTAATAAATAAGAATATTTTTACATTTAAATATCAATTAACAAGAATATCAGAAGTAGATTATAAAAAATTTATTGATTAATACCTTCGAAATCGTATGTTTATAGCTTTCGATGGGCATTTTGTATTCTGTTTATTGGGTGTGAATATTGCAATGGATTATATAGAATTCTCTTATACATAATTAGTACAAAATAAACATATTTATACGAGCTGTAACGTAATTTATGTTAATCTGTTAATTTATAACAATAAACACTATTAGTAAATGGTCTAGGGAATGCGTGAGATTGTTTTAGGTGTAACAAATATATATTAAACTTAAAACGAGTCAATTTATTTGTTCCTTCACATATTAATAGATATAAAAATATTCGGCCATTGGAAATATTTGTATTAACGTACAATATCAAGTTGGAATTATGTTCTTGATTATGATGTTTTTTATTTTGAATTAAAACTGATATTTTTGCAGAAATTGCACAAAAAACAAACAGTGTTAGCTGTCGTGACATACGGAAGAGATTATGATCACAATCACTAATAACAAGTCACGCACTTCGCTACTGAGTCACATAACGTCTATTCCGATAGATTATAATATGTACTGATCGTTAATCAAGCATTTACTATTATCTTCAGAAGCGCTTGTTCACTTAGCGAGTAATACTTCATATAATACGATCTTTTATTATTACTTTCTGGACATTTATTATAATATTTTAATTTAACCATCATTCAAAAGTTACCCACACACATTCATAGCCACATATTGACTCTTTGTTATAACCCTCTTAGACCGTAATACTCTAAGACGCTATGTAAATCACGACCACTGCCTCGAATAATGGCCTATTCTCTTCCCACCAAGTTAGTAGGTATTTATAAAGCCTAAATCAGTGCTTTTGTAAAGTTTGCTAGCAAAGACCGGAATTCCAGGTCTCTAGTTGCAAGTTGGCAGTTAATAACTTACCGAACTTTGAAGATGCAAATAACTGAAAGTTTGAGGTTGACCGTCCATGTACAAGGAACTTTATAAAGGTTTAAGATCTAACTTTCTTAATTACATTAATTCATTTAAATATCTTATACCGTACTATCGCTATATATTTTTTAATTGGCAATACCACAGACGGAAAAAAGATGCTTTGCTGAAATTATTTAAAATGGCTATGGTAATTAACGAGTGCATACATACTCGTAGTTACGGATGCAAGTCAACCTGGTCCAGATGTTAAGTTTGATGATGAAATGGATCCATATTTGATGATCGATTGATATAAATTTCAGATATTTTAGTATAAAACACAATAAAAGTTATATTTAAAGGGGGTCAAGGACAAACGACACTTGCCTTCATCAATTAGAATAATTAAGGCAAATATTTTGAAACGATTTTTTGCTTATCGCATGTTCTACGTCTGAGTGGATATATCTATATATATATATATATATATATATATGTACGTATATATATACATATAATTTTGCTAATAATTTTAAAGTTTTCAATTAATTATCTGTTTTATCTAGTTTATAGCTAATTTAAAATAAAAAATTTAAATATTTATAGTAGGTGGAACTATTAGTCTGTGATTTCGTAGGATGTTAACATTTAATATGTGAAAAATAAAATATAATGATTTCTAATGTATTTTATTTCTTAAACGGAATACGTAGTTTTTATAAATTTTTAATTAAGAAAGTAAAGGAGATTATATATTATATAATTATATAATTGGTATTTGAGTCGACACAAAAATGTTCATAACCAATATCGTTGCTTTAAGGAAGTATTTAAAAGATAACAGTTATGTTCCAAGCGTTCTTGAAAGCACTAATATACGTCTATAGAGAAAAATACGGAAAGAATTATATTCGACCTTCGAAGGAATCTTTAAAAACGTGCTACGAAGCAACTTAATCAACGACGTTCCGGTTAATTGGTGGCTGTAGTTATAAAAACATTTAAATGTTTTCCTAAGTGTGTCTTCCTTTTATTATGCACTAGTATTGCTTCCAGGCTTCACTCCCAATCAAATCTAATGCTCGGAACAAAGTCTTGTAGTCAGAATTGTAACAGTTCATGTGTTTAGTCGGAAATGGTTTTTGTAGTATATACCACTGAAGATCCAACAAGGTACTGATGAAATAACTTATTACATATCATTTAGTATTTAAAGCAGTAATCTATCTTTTTAAATTTTATTGTTTGATAAGCAATGTGAAAATATAACTAACGTCATCTCATCATCTTTATACTTTTATTACCAGAAGATTACTGAGCTTTCATTGGAAAAGACGTTCGTTTTTTATGTTTCCAAATAGTTCACCTAATTTACGTAGTATAGATGTGAACAATAGTCCATTCCAGGCAGTTCAAGTACAATATCTATGTCATAATATTAAATATTTAGATTTTCCTCTAGACTTGTTTCTTCGGATGAAGATATTCGGGGTTTTTCGAATGACTAGATAGGTTCACTTAAAGAAGAGATTTTTTATGTAACGTTAGGTATTTAGAGTTAGATTTGTAACAGACCGGACACCGGCCAGGCATTTATGGATCTATAAAACTGGCCGAGTACCCGTTGCGAGTGTAGGGACAACAAAAACGCATCTCAACTAAAATAACGCAATCTATGTTAGTGTAATAACAAAAAATTGAAGTCAAGAACAAATACCTCATACAGAAATAGCGTTTAGATGATTTTATTTGACTAGTATATAAAAATTGTACATAAAATACAGATCTACATTAAACAAACTGAAAGATGTACCACAGACTGTATATTTAAATTAAATTTAAAACTTCAATTTGTTTACGCGAATGATGTGAAGCTGCAGACGCTATTTATTTCGTAAAGACTATAAATTCAAGGTTACTCCGTTATTACTAAGAGATTGTACAACATTTGTGGGTGATAAAACCTTATCACGGCCCGTAATTCATTCCTCTATTACATTAAATTTCACACACTCGGACATAACATTGCATAGTTAATAGTATGCTCCAATTATAATATTTACCTTATTTGCGCGGCACGTGCCAATCTAAACTTAGTCTGTAGCTGAGTTAGTAATTTTATTAGATATATCCAATAAGTTTACATTAATTTTACAGTAATCAATTCTCTTTTTCAGTTTTAAAAGTTTTTTGCAGATTTCTATCTAGAACTTTCGGTTTAATTATGAACGTGGCAATAATTATGGTCATGGTCAGTAAAAAGGCACCACAAATACCGATTCTGGTTATTAGATTAATATAATTTGTTGTTAAGAATATTTGGAAGATATTTTAGAATTGAAATAGTCAATGTAATCCTTTAAATCTAACAGAGCATATAATTTTGAACGTATTTATACAAATTATATAAAAACTAATATGTTTTGATATAAAACAAAACACCTTTTGTATCATGACGGCCGCATAACACATACAATTGAATACGTAGCATCCGAGTAATTTATGTTTATATATGCAAAAATTTACAAAGTGCTCCGTTTACGATCACGACATCGTAATCGAAGGTGTTAACAGGAATTTAACGTCCCTAATTATATTGATTTACAATACAAATAGACTCATTACCCATTATCCATCTCGCTGGGACCGAGTTTAGTGGCGGCTGGACTCTTATTTATTGTGCCCACCTGTGACGTAGCTGGTTTTATTCTTGATTTTATGGCAACATTGAAATGTTGTAAATTGTATGGATTTACTGTTTAGCGATGCTGTTCAGTTGATTGGTCTTTGAAAAAAAGGTATGTATTTACGATTAGTTATTTAATAGGCTATGTATGAATTTAAGATATGGTGTGTTTGAGGCTTTTTTTTGTTGATATAAAGGATGTTTCACCATCTATCCCGAGTTAGGGCTGGTGCAGGTGTCGCAAGCTTTATATTAGCCATTCGACTGACCTGTCGCCGCGGAAGGTCGTCCAGTGCTGATGCTTGCGACCAGTATGGCAACTTATTGAAAGTACATAGGATAGATTAATAGTGATACGACCTATATTCGTTAAACTCACACGCGGCAGTAGTAATGAAAAAAGAAATTAAATTATATGTGTCTTAGTCTCGGTTGTCTGATCGAAATATAAATAGTTGCTATATTTTATAATAAAATTGTTTGATACGGATAATTCTAAGGAGAAATTTCTTGCGAAAATATTATGAGGGATATTCTATTTAAAAAAAAATATATAAAAAAAAATATTTTTAACATGAAATAAATTAAGTTATGTCCGTACTAATCCCAACGCGTCTGCGTTTCACGTATACATTTAGCTATCTCTATCTAAAACGTAAACAATCTGGTTCGCGTCGATTTCAACAGTCGACACCGGAATGTCCTCTCAAACTGGTACAGACTCTAAAGCTTGGTCCACATCTTCATCAACTAGAAGTTAACACTCTACAAACAAGAGAAAAAAAGGAAAGAAACAGATAATTAAAGACGTAAATGTCGGATGCAATAAAGGCCACATATTAATAATAAATTGACCTCAATAAGTATCAAATATTTTGAATATCTCAGGCATAGGCATGTAGATGAATAAAATTGAATTTAAATGGATACAAAATCATTATTTTAAAAGAAAAGAAATTGTTAAACAACGTAAAAGAGAGATGAGAATTCTTCCGCATACCACCATAAACAAGTAATGATGAGATATAGTCAAAGGAAATATATTAAAGGCTTACTTAGAAGATATATACATACATACATTCTCTTTTAATTTAACCTCTTTCAAATTACACTGATTGAGATATTATCATAGTTGATTGGTCAGCGAATTAATTAAAATCAGCCAATTAAAAAAAATCACAATTTTCTTGATTAAAAAAAAGATTGAAAAATTATAAAAAGGCTTCGTTCAAGTAACTTGCACTCAATTAGGGTTACTGATACATTGATATTAATATGTATATATAAAATATATATATTAAATGTCTAAATCTCTTTTACAAATCGTATGAATAAATACTATATCCAAAATAAATTATTGGAATATTCTAGATACTAGGTTTGTGTTTTATAACTTTGTGATTAATCATCTAATAACGCAGAAAAACATGTAATAATGAATAAAATCAATTACATCCCGTTATAAACACATATCGATATAAAACCTACAGCTGTTATTGTTGCAGTGCGGCTAAACAGCAACATGTTTACCAAATTATAATACAAAACAATATCATTTATATAAACGGAATTCAAAATCACAAACATAAAAGCGAAGTGACGATAAATCGCATCGAGACCTCAATAAATAAAATAACATTACAAAAATCGGAACTCAAAGCCAGTAGCAAAGAGCTGTCTCTTCAACCGTCGCAGGAGTACTTATCGGCTGAGAGAAAAAAAAAACAAACCAAAAGATTTATTGTGAATCGATCTCGAGAAATCGAACGAAGCTGTAATCTTATCTACCTCTCAGTCTTACACATACGACTGTCTCATAATCCATTCATATTACAGAATAGTTTTGATCTTATTTCCGATTAAAATATGATGAATGAAAGGATTACAATGTACAATAATAATGGCTATTATTCTGGGTAACATGACGAGTTTCCGCGCGTGCTGTGCCTTCGTGACTCGGCTGTTTCGGTTTTCGACTTATAGAATTGTCATTGTGTTGTTTTAAAACACGTTTGTATAAATCCGTATGAATGTTTGTTTCGTCTTTGGTATTCAATTACGGATTGTACTGTAGGTGTTTGATTCCTTGATAGATATAAGCTCGTGGTATATTAACAGGTCGTAAATATATTTTATAATATTGATATAATGTGTTTCGGTGTCTTGTCACGACTGGCTCGACTGGAACGCCACGCTTAGCTCAGACATAAATCCATTTTCAATTATAATATTTATACAAGATAACGAAATTATTATTATTGTTGTATATATTGACGGCCATTTTATAATTTTCAAGTCTGCGAAAACATTTCGTTCCTTCTATTGAAACTAGAACACACTTGTGTTGATTGTGTGAAGTTTTTTGAATTTCAAATACTACTTGGTATGTACACGGATTTCAGAACGAAAAAAGTGTTGGCATTGTTAATGGATAAAAAAAAAAGTTTTTTATACTCATCTATTTAAGAAGACAGAATTGTATGAAATAAGAAAAAAAAATGCTCATCTAAACATGACGAACCAAATAAAACATATTTAAAATTCCACTACAGAATTTAAAAAAAAAAGAGCGGCTAACTATTCCGTTAGTAGCGATTCAACGTAACTACCGGTTTCAACGAATGTGTTATAAGTTAAAATATATTGTAACAAAAAACCAATCAAATATACAAAATTATTTATTTATTCAGTTCACAAATTACACGTTGTCATTATGTTATGAGTATATCATAAATGATATTATTCATTAGGCGCTCACTACACGCCCCCAGAATCACATTACGTTTGACCACATCTGATGTATTGATTCATTTAATTATAACACATCATAGCAAATAAATACATATTTATGTATGCTAATACATAAAAACTTAATTTAACAGTTAAATTATGTAATGACTGTATAACGACTATCAATTTAGTTTGATTATTTTTTTCGTTATTGATATATAGTTTTTGATTTATTGATATATTTAACGTTTATTTTATTGCTACGAACGCACTGTATAAGGCAAAGATTGCATTCAGTGATGGCCATAAAGCATTTCGTGCGAGTCATCTTATAAAAGGTCATGCGAAAATTAATATAATCGAAGGTATTATGAGCGATTACAGTTAATTGAAGCGTATCGTTTTTATCATGTTCGACAAAAAAAAAAACGCTTTCTCGGTAACGTATCATTCTATGCACTTGATTTATTTTTTAGTGGAAGATTTTATGACTATTTCCGTATGTTTAATATAGTGAAGATGTATTTTGAAACCTTTGTCTGTTTGTCAACTGAAGTGTTATATAGAATTAACTAGAAAAAACGTTTTTTGTTACATAAATTGTACAATAATTTAATTGGTTATAACAAAAAAATATCAAGACTGTATAATTTTTTTTTAATTTTTTTTATAGATTCTATATAATTTGCTGGTAGCAAAGATCAGGAGGCATTATTATAGCTAGATAATTTGCTGGTCTTTAGAAATTACACACGATAGCCAGCGATGTCAACTTGTTAACTGCTATCATACGAAACAGGTTCAGATATTCATTGGAGGTTCTGCTTAAAGTTCTATAAATAAAATGAATAAAGGAAAGAACTCGACTTCAATGTGAAATTTCGCTGATGGAACAGTAGTTTCCTAGACAAGAAGCAATCGGAATATACTGAGATGTATAAGGATACTGCGCACATGCGTTCACGTTCGGTTAAGTCATATTCCAAATACCAATAAAACACGGGAACGTGAATGAAATGTCCGCACCCACCATTCAACGTCTGCCACATTCTTCAGCCGCCTAATCCGTATGTCGACCTTATTGCGACCAAAATAAAGTGTGAAATTCATCGTTCGTAATTTAACTATAGGTTTACTAGACATGATCTCAATAACTATACAGAATATATGGTATAAAAACAACAGTAGAGTACCAGGCGTACAGCGAGGTGCGGCGGTGGCCGGTAGCCGACCGGTCGACGTAATGATACTGCTGCCTTATAGGGCGCGTGTTATGATAGCTGCAGGTATTACTGTGGATGTGGCGATTATAAGGTAGCTATTTTTATATTACTGCCGCTATAACAGCCATTTATTAGAAACGCTTTGATATTAATGGCGATAATTATTTTTTATGATAGCGTATTCTCTTTTTAAAAAAACACAGTAACAATATTTTCCTTATGATGTAAATTTGATACGAATAAAATAATTTTTATTGTTATGTATCGACATATCCTCTTTAATCCGATATCAGAACTTGGGTATCAGGTTTGTCCACTCTCATTAAGATCGCACTGTAAGTACAGAATTGCGTTTTTCCATCGACACTTGACAACTGAACAAGGCATGGCAAACTCCTTCATGCGTATGATACCCTGGTACTCATAGTTTGTCTAGGAGCCAACTATGATCATAGATAAGCATAGTTTTCGCAACTAGAACAAATTACTCAAGTTATTTTATGTGACAATGAGGGCTTATAAGGAAAACGGAGACGTTTTAATGGCGTTATTGGCATCCAATAAGGGACTCCAGTTGGTTTGATTGCTTATTATTTTTTTCATATTTGGCATCTCTCTTCATTAAAATCAACTGTGATTCTAACAATTTTGTGTGATAAATAAATTACTTCTAGAAGCTGACGGCACGGAGTAAACAGGTAAGTGTTTTTAGCCTAACTCCCACATATCCACCTGCTTATCTCATATATCTTTGTGTAGGTTGTGGAGCTAGATAACGGCGCCGGGGAATCGAACCCGCTATCAGTAACACACGGCTACCGAACGACTCAAATGGGTTTCCCTTGTTACACGTTATAAGTGCGTCTCGGATTCTATTTGACCTTGGGTTAATACGTACAGGAGAAAACGGTATTCAGTTTTGGAATGTTTTATTGTCTTGGACTCTTCACTAATTACATACAGTTAGTTGAGACCGGAGTAACCTCAGTAATTAAGCGTATTTTACGACTAGAGAGTAAACCGACTTAATAGACATGTAAGCAATAAACTGGTCAAAAATGCGGCACAGCTTTCTATTTGACATTGTATCCCAATATGTCATGATGACAATAATTTTTTTAAACTGATTTATAACATAGAATTCTGCAATATGCTTCCAATTTTCTAATAAGACATAAAAGTTAGAATGAAATTAAGTGAAATATTAATATTAATAGGATAGTTTTAGTAAGACAGTTATGAAACTATACACTTTTACCACGTAATAAGTGTTAAACATTATACCAATTTCACTAACATACTAGTAAGATGTCCGGCGAGTGCTAACTTTATGATCCGGTCGTAATCACACAGTTTGTGTCCCTAACTTCTCGGAATCATTATCAAGGGATGGTCGTGCTAATTACCTTGTACAGCTTTATATTGGCGCTAACTCGTGACTGTGATCGCAAACCAACAAGCACGTTTTTGTTTAAAATGTTTTATCATTTATTATGATACGCAAACATCGAATAAGGTCACAGACTAAGTTGCATTATAGATTCAACTCTAAGTGTGTTACGAGTCCAAATATTTCTTTATATTTTATACCTGATTTTCAGATGCAGTAAAGCTTGAGCAAGCTGCCAACTTGCCACACTTCGAGCCGAGTAATTGCCGCCATAAATCTTCACCAGCACCGCGCCCATGGGATTATCGCATTTTTTTTTAAATTGTCATCTTTGAATGCTAGATTAATGTTAATAACTTACAAGCACGGTTATATTTATAATAGGTTTTAACACTTTAACATATTGCTTAATTGCATTGTTAATTTAGAACTGGTCAGATGAGTACACGTTTCTCGAATTCTAATACGACAATAAACAACACATTATATTGGAAGTTATCACAAAGCGTATAAATAAAACTCCCTTGTCATTATTATCTCCTGGTACAAGTGATGCAGATCGAAGTCCGGTAGCTTAATTTATTCCGTGTCTCTTGTATTTTGAAAAAAAGTATGAACGTACGGATAAATTAATCGATATAAAGGTGCCGGCCGTCGGCCTTTCGTGAGATTTGTTTAGGTGCATTAGTTAGATACATAATGGCGTATAAAATATTGATGATATCTATATTATTATGCTTTAAGCGATCGGTACTTAAGAAATAGAAAGCCGATAAAAAGGTTGAAAGATTTCGATGAAATTAATTAATTATTTAGGGAAGCTAGAGGTCTTTCTTGGATTAACTTTTAGAGCACTTCTGTTTCTTAGCCTTTCAGAATAGTTATTTCTATTGGAATTTAGACTGAGACAGAATATTTGGGCAAAACCAATATAATGGAGCGGTAGCGATGTCACACCTTATACCATACAAAAATAATTTAGGGCATTTTTTAGGATATATTAAAATTTATATACATATCTTTTAATACTAAAGGATATGTATCTTGATAAAAGTTGATATGACAATCTTATCTTTTCTTTATCTTTTGTTTGTGAACTTTTATAAAACTGAAAAATCAATTAATAAAAAATAATATTGTCTTAGAACGATCGACTGACTTTGATTAGGATGTAATAGAAAATATAACGTTGAATATTCTAAATATATAATCGTCCAAAAATTATTTTAGTGTAATTATATTCTTCAACGTACATAGTGTCCTAGTGGAGGCGTAATTTTTAAATTCAGAAGCCAAAGCTTTTTCGTAACGATTTCAAATGTAGGCTGAATATAGATGAAGCGATACAGTATTCGCATAATGCCAAACTTTTAACAATTATAGACTGGAACGAATAAATCTTGGGTATTATCAGATTCAAATAAGATTATAAACCACAGAGCCAGAAATGTATAGAGAGACTTTAGCGGTGCTAATGAACAAGTTAATTAGACGCGGCCTATCTAAAGATAACACTATCACGCACGCCTCGCCGAACCTTGTGGATCCTGGTTTATTTACTTTTTGAGATTTTTGTCTTATACGATATGTATTATAACGCTTATATACTACATACTAAAAATAATATTGAAGGTATACTTCTAAAATATTTTTTTTGTTCGTAGTACATTCGTTAAATTTAAAAAAGGAACATTAAACAATCGAATTAAATGTGAATTGGTGATGTTTTTACTTGGAATTTGGCTCATTGAAACGCCAACAGAAAACTTACACAATGAGCAATGTCACATACTTACAGAATATTCGGGATGTGATATAAAAAAAGCCTGCTATACATCCCTTGAAACTTGAAATTAAATTTAAAAGTATGCTTATAGTTTGTATATAATATTATTCCTTAACAAATTTAGATTTTAGAATGACCTGAAATTCTTAAAACACGTTCGCATAGTAGATGATGAACATACGTATAAGATTTAAGCGAGAATCTCATAAGAACTTAAACACCGACCAGTATCTATATCAAAGGTACACATTCAGTTAAATGGCGCATTATCTCTCTCCTAATGGCCCCGCTTATATGTCAATTCATCACAAGTATGTCCGACACGCTCTCATACATCCCAGTAATCCTTTAGCTCACGATAAGTACCTTTCATCCTGTCGAAATTTTTATAATGTCCTCACTTGAAATTATTGATTACTTTATGTTATTTCTTCCTAAAAATATTATTTATTTTGACAAACAATTACGACTTACAAAAGATTTTATGACATACAAATGTCGGTGTATTTTATTAATCTTGTGATATTATAATATGCCAAAATTATTGTCAATATTTCATTTTAAGCTGTGTCAAACGAGTTTATTGCGTCATATAAAGTGCACCCTTTAAACTTTTGCATAAACAAAACCGAGATTATAACACGTGGCATATAAAAGATACAAAAAACCAGCGGAAGCCGTTTCCAAAGCGATAAGATGCCGACAAAGCCTTAATAAGTTTAGGAGGCTGTATAAATCATTGTGGCTATTTATCAGACACAATTAAGATGTCTCGGAGGACGCATGTATCGGCTTTTTGGGTAGGAATGTGTCACAGGTTTTATTGAGGTATCCCTTAACTTCTTAATAATGTGAATATTTTAATTGGATATATTTACATTTTATTTATTACTAGATCATTAAATAACAATTGGAATCATCAATGCGTTTCTCTGTTTAGTTAATATACGTTATGCTGAAGTAACGGCGATATTAAAAAGATTTTACTTATTGGAATTACTACAACATGTGCAGACAAAGATTATTAATAAATTAAAAAAGTTATGATTTTGTATATCATTGTTATATAGACATGGGACATAATTAAAGTATTTTATTAAACAAAATTACACAGATTCAAAGTAAGAATGTATATACATGGATATAAAGGAACAGTATAATAATAACGTTCACTCGGAACAGTTACATTGCCGAGGTAAAGAATTTTAAATAAGAAACGTGTAGAAAAACAAAAAAGGAGGCTATCCAAAACAGCGCTGGTAAGAGGAACTGGTCCTGACTATTCCGCGAGCCGAAAAAGGGAACAAATAACATATACCTCGATAACAACACTCGGGAATCGATTTCGAGAGTAACCATTTAATTATTTTATCGATAATCTTGCATCGAGCGGCCGGTGAAATAAGAAGAGTTGAGAGTAATCGTCGCTTAGCCGACGCCCGGTAGCCGGCGGCGGTTGGGTCCGATTTTATCATCTCATAACAGACTCGATTTATAAGTATCGATTATATGTATCGATCTCGTGATATGCTCTCGGTTATTTAACGCGTATTTTTATTGACTACAATTTTGTCGTTTTCATGTTCACTGTAATTTTATTGTAAACAGTAATACTTGGAAGGCAATACAGACGAAGTGACATCGCAAATCATATAAGATATATCTTATTTGAATCTTAACAAAATTATTATTTTTTATTTGAAGGACTTTCTAAACTATCATATAGCGACCCTTGCTTGTGGGTTTCCCTAGATTAGTTATAATGTTTTAGACCATTAATAAATGTTTGGACATTCATTGAATTAGAATGATTTAAAATTTCAAACACTATAATGTAAGCCCACTCTTCCGGTGACGCTGTAAAAGCCGCAAGGCTGACAGTAATTCTCGATACAAAAAAAAAAACTATAATGTACATTTGAAATCTTCATTAACAAAATAATTAACTGGTAATATAATGACAATATGGTAATATGCATATAAAAACTTAAATTATATATGTACATATATCAATCAAACGGCCCTCATTCTTTCGACTACCTTTTTACTATTAACGCAAGTTACTATAACTTATGAGATATGAATGCTTAGCTTAAGTTTGCATTGTCCCACTACAAACGACGCGTTTCCCGTTTCACATTCATTAACAACGTTAATATTATAATGTTGAAGATTTATTAATGAAAAACTGTAAACGCTCTGTATGTAGTGTGACGATACGAACTTAGAGTAATAAAGTTACACAAATTGCAAGCGGTAACAAACAAGTTCACTAAAATCAAAATACTAATAAATTAAAAGACTGCTTATGAATTTTATATTTTTTTCTAATGGGATAAATCACATCCCAATCCAATCCAATCCCCATAATCCAAACCCTTCAAGGTCTCACTTATTATTATAAATGAGACCTTGAAGGGTTATACTTAGAAAATTATGAACTTAAAATTTCTAATACGAAAAAAATATTTAGAAAAATATTTCATATAATTTTAGACAAATGAAAAATATACGCGTTTATTATTATATTACAATGCTTAGAATATACCTAAATAAATTACAATTAAAAAAAAAACTAACACAAACAAATAAATAAAATTTATATTATATATATATAAATAAATATTATAAACTATACGAGTGGAACCATCGACTCTGTCGTACATAGATAATATTCTTTCATATCTAGCAATAAGAAACATATCTTACGACGTCGAGTGAGTCCTTCAATGCGATTATACAGCATTCGCCAACCCGATAACAGCGCATATCGTTAAGAAATGTATTTAACACAAAATTCAATTAAAATTCGACATGTATACGGCTTGAATAGGTATATAAAGCCGGTTGTAATTTGTCCCTGTTTTTATAGCGGGCCACTGCAGTCTGATCCGATGCTATTGGTAATGAGTACGTTTCCTTTACATTACAATAAATACTTAAAGGGACGTCTGTTTGTTATGAAAATAAAATAAATTTTATATATATATTTTAAGTTTTATTTGTATATATATATCTCTCTCAATAAATAACAAGCATTTATTTACGTAATAAAATAAAATCTTAGCAATTTGAAAAACGAGTCTGTTATCTGAGAAAATTGCAATAACGATCGAGCTTTAAAAGGATTGCTAATTACAAAGTTATGCTATTAATGGCGACTTGGGATATTTTTATATTATTATTGTTATATACATTATTAATTCAGATTATTGTATGTTATGGTTTTGTGATATTTTAACAAATAATATTATAAAAATGAAAGTTGAATATAATTGATAGTCATTACATTTTAATTTTTATAAGTGTTAAATTATAGCTATATTTTTATGGATGTATTATATTTTGTTGCACAAAAATCCAACGTTATATAACAATGTCCATTGCTAAGGCGTGCAATATATTATAATTCTTTATATCCTTTAAAACTGTTATTATACATTAACTTATTAATAGAGCTAATAATCCCGCAGATTAAGACAGTCACTTTCCAGCAATATAAAATTCGGTATTGATTAATCTTAATGGGCCTGTTAAGGAGAGCGTTTCGCATTTAGGCTTTTATCTACTTTGTACTTGTCACATATTGTACTTAGAAGTCAATTCAATATTATTCATAGGAAAGAACATTGTCTTTCTTTCTAGCTTTTCATAAAAGGATAAACAAATAAAAAAAATATCGTCTGGAAAGACCGTAACGCGGGTCCTGCATCAAGCACTTTGTTTATAACCAATTTGCATAATTTAAATTTTAACCCTTCAATGGGACGATGGACAATATGTCGTTTTTATTGGGGCAAAAAATGCAAAAAAAGATAGCCGTTTGCTGACGTTTTCTTTACGAGCCGCGGTGAAAGCTGGACCTATGAAAAAATGAGACATATATTGGACACAGCGTGTTGTTTATAAAAATATAGAAACTTAATATTACATTTAAAATATGTATATAATATAATATATGTAAAAATATATTTTAATGTGAAATTCGCGAGCCTACAGCCATAATTAAAACTGTTAGTTGTTTCACGTTACATTAACTTTTACCATTTCATTATCATATATAATATAATAAATTATAACGGCAATAAAACAAAGTTTAAATATGCAAATATATGTAGAACTTTGTATAATAGCTTGACATATAATGATCTCTGTATTTGGACTATTCAAATAATTAAGTGTTCGTTTGGAGAAAACTCTTTTCAAATCACAAGAAATATCTCCTCTTAATGTCTCAATGAGAAGATTTTGTTGAATGATATTATGAGAAATAGATGATAAGGCTTAGTACTAATGGTATAGTTGTTGTATTTATATGATTATGAATTATATAAAGTGGCAATAACACTAAGTGTAATGTTTTAACCGTAGCACCCTGTACAACTTTTACATTTAAAGTTTATAGCTATATTTTTTGCCAGTTCATCCTTTATGCGTTTGCTTGACCGTACTATCGACACCCATTAATTTATTTGTTTTGGTCGTCAAAAAAACTGGAGCAGATACAAAAAGATTGTAAAAATGCACAACCGACATATTTTCTATTGGCTTTTTAGTTTGCCGTGACTGTTTGCACAATATTTGTACTAGTTGTTTTTTTTTTTTTTTTTTGTAAAATCCTTTATGTTATGTCATTAAAAATATTAGGTATTTTTGTTTACGTCATACAGAAATCATCATAACAATATAATATTATACTTATGACGTTTTTAAATGTTTAAAATCATTCGAATAAACTTTAATTACAAAAATATATTAATGATATATCAGACAATCGTTCGTATTGAATGCCGACGGCTTTGATTTTGTTGAATTCAATTTTCGCATTTGCATTATTTTAACATAATAAACAACATTATTTTAACATAATAAATCCGGTTATTCTTTTGTTTGGCACTTGCGTAAATGTTTGTCGAAAAACACGAAAAACAATACATCTGTGTCAATGGTGCACAATGCGCGGACGTGGACGGTAGTCCTTAAAAAAAATGTAACGGTCTCGGATTTTTTAACGACATCTTTTTATAGATCAACCCTTTTAGAGGTAAAAATTCCGTTACTTCTAACAAAGCGGACGTCACAGCCGATAGATTATGCAAAATATTGGCTCTTCTTTTTCACAGTATCAATTCCCATGCTCCTTATAAAGGACGCAACGGCAATCGATATTCACAAAGATGACACCTTGTTTGAATATTCACATCTTTCCCATGATTCCTTTCAATCGATCTAAACCCTTTGCCTAGGGTGGATGCGTCTATAGGCAAATTCGATTATCTCCGTACTATTCTCACGCACATCCCGATACGGAATAATAAATCTTTGCATACAACTCGTAATAAAAAAACGCTATTAAAAAAGGACTATCTATCCGAAACCCCTCACGTTATATGCATAAGAAAGGAACGGTACACCCAAATTATACGCAAGTGACAAGTGCACCCCATCAAGAATCACAATAACTCGAAGACGGCACAAAGAAATATACTTTGTACTTTCTGAGCCGCTTGCGATTTTTTAAGGCTGCATACCTGTAACCCTCGTACAAACGTGGGGACAGTTTATTTGCATTTTTTTTTATATTATTCCCATTCAAATAGTATCTTAACCCCATTGAATAATGTCAGGGGTTAGGTTGCACTTAATATTCAAAAAGGGCAGGTACATTCCTCTTAATATTCTCGCATAAATTATAGTCAGGTACATTTTAGCTTATTGTATATCGTATGAGGGATTTATTTAATGAAGGATGTTAGCACCGCCGTGTGCTATGCGATTTTATTGTTTATTTTCATGCCCCGTTAGATTATATTCGGGGAACAGTTGATTTGATCTTTGATTTCTAACCCGCGATGCAAACGGATCCACGACATTTTACTTCCTGAACGGTTTAACCCGTTTCCTTTGTAAGAATTTATGCAAAAAAGTCTACCCATCCTATTTTTTTTGTATTCAATAAAATTTAGGGGCTATGCACATTATGCAAATGCGCGCATAAATTTCAATGTTACATGAATAAAGCTCGCGGTAAAATAGATCTTTCCCGTTTGCATTAAGGGATATAATTGATTGCATGCATTTTATTGTTTTTCTGGATAACAAGTAAGTATGCAATTTTTTTCTTGCAGCCCGTTTATAAATACGGTTCACGTTTTTTTTCTCAGGCGAGAGTTACCGTTAGTCGGAGGTCGAATGTTACCGTTTTTGTGCTGTGACATACGAAACGTCGGGATTTGAATTTGAATATGTAATTACTTCCTTTACGATTTTAGGAAACGCCGTTACCTGGAAACACCTTCTTTTATAAGTGTAGCTGGAATTGGTTCTGAATATCTGATTAGTTTTTATGGGATTAAGTATATGGGTAAATGTTTGATTTTGTTAGGTTAATTCAAATTATTTTTTATTTAATATTATATTCTGTTACGGGTTTAGTGTTTTCTTATTATAATTGTTTTGTATTTGAAAGAATCAAAGTAATAATTATTAAATTTTTTTTTATGACCTTACACCCTTTACTTAAAAAGGTAAAAGATTAGATACACAATGTAACATCGTTAGTAAAACATTTTAGATTTTAACAATTTCCTTATCTTTACTGACCTTGTAGTCGATTTGTTTTTTAATATAAAAACCCATACTTATAACATTTCGACCGACTAAATAAACAATCCTCGGTTTAAAAAAGCGAAACGCAGGGCGGCGCACTGATTGTTTGAAGGGCTTCGCTAAAAAAAACATTTTATCCTAAAAAAAAAAATCGGTCCCTTTTGCGCCCGTCCATTGTCTTCCCGCCATTGTCTCGGCAATTTAAAATACTTTTATGCTTTCCGGATGACAATAATGTTTTGGCTTATTTTTCGATAACTATTATTTAGCGAATTTATTGTTTTTTGATATTCGTTTTTGTTAAAAACGGTAGTTGATTTGATGTGTATCGCTGGTTCGAAGTCAATTTGTACACGGATGTCGGCGTTTGTCCCTAATAAATATTACCTAATTACGTGTTCCGCTAATATAACGTTTAGTTTAGTAATTTGACAGTCAACAAATTAATGTCCGTCTGTATTAAAATTAACCAAGAATATAACAGTCTAGAAAAGAAAAAATTCTATCATTCAAATATACCTATATCTCTGAGAGAGTTTAAACAATATTTGGGAATCATAGACCAGCAAAAATACTTTGTAAACAAGTTAGTAAGCGTAACTAATATGCGAAAAAAATATATATATCTAAATAATAGCTAAGTAATAACATTATCGCCGTCGGTGATTTATTATAAAATTATTCAAATGCGGCGATTGATTTCGAGCAATAGGTTTTTGTTAGGAAAATTAGCATCAGAATACCGGTAGGTATTAACAATTGATTTATTTGTTTTTTGTCTTTGATAGCAGCTGTTAGTTCTCTACATCGCTGTATGAGTTTCCTCATCAGCCAGGAAAAAGTTTTCAATAAAAAATGTATACAAATTGAATAAATGTTCAACAAATGCAGGCAAGTGCTTTATGTATGTAATTTTTTATTAACTTTCATTATACATGGTATAAATGCGAACAAAATATTGTCGTGTAATTTTTGTGCGTATTATGTTTTATTCTGCCGTTACAAGTAACTCAGGCAAGCTGTGGGTAGTTGATAGTGTTAATATATTTTTTATGTCTGTTTTCGTCCATCCAAGCAGCTGCGAACTATCGTCTTCCAACGCGTATGCAAATGTAGACCATAAATAAAAGTATTTGATTCCTTCAATTGTTGAAAATCACTTGTTATTTATATGTTAATAACTTGTAACCCTGACGGGGTTACTGTTTGGTTACCGCTGTCAGGGTTCGTTGCTAGAAATTCGATTTTAAATAATGTTAAACATTAATATAAATTAATATTACATTTTACTCGTTATACATATTTCACATATATTTTGGAACAAGATTAATTCATTTATATCTTTATGAAATATATAAGCAAATAACAGTAATGTTTATTTTTTAAGTTTAATACATATACAGAACCCTGTAAGAGATAAACTCCCTCCTAACAATTTTTCCATTTTAGTATTGGAGTTAATTTGCAATGCAGATTAGTTAAACCAACGTCGCCCTACTATTGACAATCGATGACTGACTGTCTTTTTGTAAGTTTTCGTCGAGTAATCGCCTAGACATAGATTTATTAATCCTTTATCGATCTTTATTAATACCACGGATAGATGGCAGCACTAGGCGGCGTACATAAATCGATTATCGTCATTATCAGAAAAAGTCATATATTTTTATAAATGCCACAATAAAGTTTATTATTCTGGAAAAATATATTTAATTATACAAAATAAAGATAAAATAATATTTGATTGTTTCAATGTAACTGGAATAATATAAAACAATGCTAATTGTTGATCACGTGTCTTATTTTTATTTTAGTAACATTGTCAATTCAAGACGTCTCAACTAAATTGCAATGAACGATGCGTTCATGCATATTCAAGAGTCATTGTCTCATTCGTATTGTCATACCTGACCTGGCTGATGTAACTTAACCCTCGCCGTTCCTTATAAATCCCCCCATTTGTTTAGCAGATGTTCTATGTTTGAGGGGGAAAGGAGTTCATCTTGAGTTGGTTTCTGTCACAAAAGATCGCTCGTAATGACGAGACGTAAAGATACGTAGTGCGAGTTATAATCACTTATGTGATGGCATGCTTTAGAAATTTCAGTACAATTTGCACTTCTCGAAATGAGTTCCGTATGTGTTTTATGAAAAAGAATTTACTGGCAGAAGCCAATTATCTTTTAAATAATGTTTCGATTCTTTTATTTGTCTTAATTTATTACGTATTAATATCCGCCTCTGTGATCAAAATAAATCCTGCATAAAATGTATTATGTAAATATTAGATAAGTTAAAAGAATCGTTCGGATATAATTAGTGATTGTGATCAACTCTCTCCTGACTGTCAGCTTTCGCGGAATATATCAGACATTAACCTTTGACTGGTACCGCTGTGTATTAAATATGAAAACAACATAAAGTATAAATATTAATAACTTACGATTTTTACCGATCTACCTCAAATTCAATCAGGCACCCTCATGAAAAGATAATATTCTATATATATTTAACTTTCCCATAATAAAATTAACAATTCACTTTTCTTACACGAAAAACAACCTTTTCTCTTACATTGTTTAGAGCTTATCTATTAATAAAAATTTAACACAATCCAGTCCTAGATATAGAAAACATATACTCTCATAACTACTGCCTGTGTATAACAATACTTTGTACGGCAAAAATGAAAATATATATTTTATTTTTATGACTTCATACGTAAAAAGTATCCACGAGTCCAACCATCAATACAAGCACAGAGAACTGGACCGTTTATAGTCAATCAATAAGTACACTAATATTTTTTTATAACAAATAGGTGTTTTATTTTATAGCATTGAAATTGAAAATATACATCAATTAATATATAAAATACACCGTCATATTTCAAAGTCCTGGGACAGATGGTATCCTCGCTGAGCGAGCCTACACGAAGCGCTAATTAACAAGATACCATCACAACACCTTAACGAACGCCAACATGTAATCACAGTAAATAATAACCATAAACTGTTTAATTTATCGTCTTATTATTGTACATTTATTGCCAACAATGAAATCGGTTCGCGGCTCCGTTGACTTGATGTAACAAATAGATGCTATGCCAACTCTGGAAAATTAAAAAAAAAAATAGAAACTTAAAAACGCTCTCTCCGAAACATAAATTAATTTTTTAAAGTCGAAAATTTTGAGTTCTTCTTTAGATTTTTTTTTTAATGTTTTTTATGATCGAATTTGATAAGCACTCACCCAAACCGTGATAGTAATCTAGAAGCAGAGATGTAATCATGTTCTGGGGCGTATACGCTTCGGTGGTAAACAAAAATAGACAATTCTAAAGAAAAATAATGTTAAAATGATTCTTGTATATTATTCACAGATCTCATGGAAAATACGAATTAATTTTTTTATTACTCTAAAACTATTTACACTCATCATTTATTTTAGAAAGTATGTCCTTAATTAAAGGTGTTAGTTATAATTAGTTTGCTCAGATACTTGTTTATTTATAAAACAAGCCTTAGTATAAACCAAAGCCTTGGAAATATAATTAATTGTAATTTACAGTTATGTTATCACCAGCGTCTAGATTTGTAATGAATAGCTAATTACTACTTTGATTATCAGCTAAACGAATTAAATAATGACTATTAAATCATAATTTTCTTTCTCCAAACCAGAATTTCCATTCTCGTATAGTTTCCCTTGAAGCTAAATTGTTACTATCCAACGCTTAGTACGTTTTGAAACAGAAATTATTCATCAGTATCGGGTGTAAGTCATCATTATAGAAGCGGTGACCTGAAGCTATGTCTTAAAATTCTTAATTTTTTTTAAGCAATAGAAAAAAAAACCGTCACGCATCAATGACGCACGTTCCTTTGCGTGAGGGTGAGGAGTACCACTTTCATTCCATTCGATACCAAATATGGAACTTGCAAGAGCGATGCTTGCGTTTCAATTGAGCGAATCGCCTTTTTTTTCGACGGCCATTGTCTGCTTGTAAAGGGGTGAAGACTGGGAATAGTGCATCACTTCTTCTAGTATATATTGTAGATTTCGTTTTGTGATATTGTTCCTGTGTATCTAAATGTAAGCAAAATGTCGTGTTATATAAGAAATCCATAATGTAAATGAATTCTCATCCGTTCTTCCATTTAGTCCCGATGAATAGACATTAGTCAGATATTGAAAGGCGACAGAGCGGCGCTGGACGTTGCCAAGTAGGAAACTATGGCAGTACGGCTCACGTAGCTGCCATCAATCAGCGGAGTGAATGACCTCATCCTGACAATGATGTGACGTCACCGAGCAGATATGGATGACTCCTGATAAAACAAAGGCAGGCAGCGAACATGGCTATACTGAGTGTGGTTTGTTTTACGATCGGAAAATTGCATATCATTTTGTAAAGAACTTTGATTTATAATTCAAAATGTAGTATTAGAAAGTAAGAGTCTTTTTTGTAAAAGGGAAACGAATACAAAATATTATGTATGCATGTATTCACTACTTGTCTTGGTTGGACTAATAGTTATGCATATTCAAATACCTATTCAAATCACCTACTTCAATTCAGTTGATAGAGGATACTGGCGAGATAAAAGACTGTTATATTAATTATATAGATATTTCTAAACGGTACTGAGATAATTGGCACAAAATCACTTTCAAAGCCCGTGCTAATTGTGCAATTAAAAATTTTATATCACGGGTGATTGGAATGTAATGGCCGATTAGATTTTAATTTCGAGTGGAATAATTGTCATAGAGGTTGCTTTCTAAACACGTTTGGGGAAAAATTTACAAGAGACATAAGCTCTATTCCACAATAATTCTAACTATACAGGCCGCTTTAACTAAAGTATTCACCCGCATATATGTACATAGGAGTGTTTTGACGATATCATATTTAAAAATACTTTAGTTAATTGTAAATTTAACCTTCTATTAAAAGGGGTCACGTAGACTGGACGAAGAGGCGAAACGCAAGGTGTATGCTGACCCCGATGTTCAGTCATCACAAAGCGCTTACAACTTTTTATACGCCAATTTACCTCAACCAAGTATTGACAAATATAAACAGGCTGTTATACCCTATAACCATATACAGATAAGAGTGATATTACCGTAATACTGCTTGTAAGTTTCTTTTCTTTTTAAATTAATTTAAACATTGCAAGGAGAGTTTACGGTTAATTTTCTGTTAATAACTGTCAAAATGTGTATTATAATGTGAGTTATTTTTCCTGTGAAGACATTTTTATTTCTCTTTCAATTTAAATTACAAGTATATTGACTTATTAAATGCAAATTATGACAGGCATGCTCCGGTTAGTTCTGTAAAAACAAAACATTTAGCAGCCTGGCTTACCGATGGGCTCAAGTCATTGATGGAAAGGAATGAAAGCTAAGTATTATCAAGCTAAATAGCACCTAAGAAAATAATGAACACGTCAAAGTTTGATTTCATTGCAATAAATTGTAAAGAGATTCACGAAGAGGTTACATTCATAAATTTGAAAATGGCAACACAAATGAGACTTGAAATTTTCCGAAAACACTTCTAGTTGAATTAATTTATATAGTTAATTTAAATAACGGGCTTCTTACGTAACATTTTTCTTCTTCAGTAGCATTTGACAGTTAGTAGTAGTATAATCATTATATGCTCTATAACTTTTCAACCCTTCTAAGTCCCGATTTTATATAGATGTATTTCTGCTCTCTAACAGAAGGTTACGTTAAAAGGATCGCCATGTGTACTTCTTCGAATGATGTATGCACTGTAAGTATCAGCATAATATGATTGTTCCTTTTTTCATCCTCAAAATAAGCAAGTCACAGTTTTAACCCTTGAATATTTTAGGAATGTCGCTACTATAATTGACCATGACGTTTTGTGACACTTTCTTGATTGTTTGAAGACATCTCCGTGTGTTACACAGGTCAAAGCAAGTCAGGCTCACGTTAACATTTTTCACCTTCGATATAAAATTTTCAAAAGCTCACCCTCTTAAGCTTAATTTACAAACATCTGTTAAAGAACTTTATTTGAAATAAAAATTATCAAACTTTTTATATTATTAACCAACTTTAAAAGTGTTAGGTACATGTATTATTTTTTATTTTATTGATGTGGTTAAGGTAATTAGTTATTTTGAATTGTTATTATAAAAATATTTTTTTATAAGCTGGTACACTTCTGATTCTGACATAATTTAACTTTTTCTCATAATTACTAGTTTTTAACTAAATGAGTTACAACAAAAGTCGAAAAAAATAATAAAACTCATCGCATAATCACAAATTTAAACGCATAATTTTTGTTTGATAATTTTATAAAACGGTGCTGTATATTGATTCTGGAATTTATATATGTACCTACATAAATTACTTAGTTTAGTTGAAAGATTTCAAGGAAAGTATGGAAATCGTACTAGTAGTATCATAGCTTTTAAAATTCTCACTGAATTGTTGTATATACTATTAAAAATTTTACATTTTTTTTAAACCCTTCATCAGAATATGAAATTCTTCAGACCTTTATTAATATTTAAAAATAATTAAAAAAAATGATCGAAATATAGCTTGTTAACATCTAATGAGACGTTACCGAGCAATGTAAAACATCGATACATGGATAAGTTGTTTAAATGCACCAATGAGTAATAATTATCATTCTAATTGACTATTAACAGCGAATTGGATACAAGCGTTGAAATCGTAATAAATTAAGTAAACATATCATGAATAAAATATATGCGACAGAGCCTAAAAGTTTTAATTTTATGAATTATTTATTCAAATCGTACATTGCTTTGTAGTACTCAGTTCTTAATGAAATATCTCCAGCTATTTCGCAGTTAAATATCCTATATTAAGTCTCATTTAATAGCTGGTATACTTAGCCTCAGACAACAAAGCAAACAGCAGGCCGTAGTATCAATAGCAGTATGTTTTTCCCGCTATTACCTCCAAGATACAAGTAAATACATTATCTTCGAGTGGGAGATTTTATTATCATGTTGAGGAAACGTACACGTACCGTCTATATTTTACAAAAAAAAAAATGTATTAACGCTTCTCGTGTATGAGATTTTATATTAAAAATCAATAAATATATTTGAACCAGGTATAATAAAACGTGAAATTCTATCTAATGTTAGCTGTTGGATAGAAAATAATAAAGAAATAACTGATCAGGTAATATGTTTTTTTATGAAAATTCATATCAATATATTATTGGTCCGTTTAAATCAAACTAAGTTCGTCTCCAGGGGTTTTTAATGGACGACATATTTGTCTGAAGTCGCACGCTGGTATTCTAAAGCCACTCCTGAGAATGTGCTACAAATTACGCGGTATTTGCTTTATTTACAGCTCGACGTTGTTTATGGGACCAGTCGCAGCGCTAGTTTTTTAATTAGCATTAATTATTAATATAAATATTATAGTTTGTTATGCTAATTGGCGCAGTTGCTTTGGGCATATATAGCGTCAATTTATATTGACGTATTTTTTGCTGCATATCCACTTCAAACATTAATTTCTATTAATTATGCTCGTTAATATAATTAAACTGACATCACTCGGTTTGATGTCTGGTCTCCCTCATTAGAGTTCAACGCGTCGCTGGATAGATGTTTAATCTCTAAACGTATTCTGGTATGAAAGTATACCAACAATAATAAATATATAATAAAATTATATATAATAAAATTATATTAAAATTCGTACAAAGCAAGCTATTTTCAAATTAAATACATATTAATAATAAGTTCGTTATAATATTTACTAAAAGGTGGTATTACGCAAGCCTTCTATCGGCATGCCCGAGCGGGAGCCGCGTCAAGGCGATCGACAAACAACGCCATAAACTATCTTGTAAACATCGACAGCTGGCGTTTCACATACCACGATTTTGTTATAATAATATATATATATTATAAAAATAATTACATACAAATACATATTATTTAGATAACATCGAGAACATATCTCAGATCCTTGATAAGGCTATATTATTTTCTTAAATTAAACTCTATTTTAGTCTCACATTATCTGATAAATTGATTTATAATTTAGAACATTTATAGTATGATATATATAAATCGTTTTGTAAAACCAGTCTATGTGAAGAGACCCTGCGATATCGGATTGTGGCACCACAGTGGCCACTAATGGAAATCCTCTGGTCCACTAAATAATGCTGCAACAATAAGCACCTAGTTTTCTTGAATCGTCGATTTATCACAATTCTCGTTACAAAATGTATCAATGTTGAACTGACCATTAGGTTTAAAAAATATTTTATATTTCTAGTTAATTCCTATAAGGTTCCGTTCTTGTATTCAATCCAGTCAGTCCGTAGGTGTCTGGGACCTAGATACATTCGCTAACTTAGCCTATTCCTATCCAGTCGAGATGTAAATACTTTGTCTACATTGTACGAGAAGGTAATGTAGATATACCTAGATAATTTATGCAACAAAATATACTCTGTATAACATATTAAGGCAGACTTCACTGATAGCTTTTATATAATTTATTTCTCATTACAAACATTAAATGTTATTCGTAACGTTCCAAATACGATAAAACATATCAGACTTGCTATCAGTGACATTCACAACATCCACATGTCAACTGTTCACCTTGCCTGCTTACAGTTGCGCATGCGCAACATTAGTTGATTAATCATCTGTTGCTAACTTGATCTCAGCTTGACCGCTAAATATCTTTTCATTGTTACATAATTATATTGTATAACTGTTATATATGTGTTATTTGATTTAATAATATATATATAACTTTTGACTTATGATCTGAGTAATACTGGGTCTGATCGTAATCTACATGACGCCACTCCTGCGTCTCAGCGCCATAAATGGTTTTCCGGGTCTGATTCCAATGTTGTATCGATTACTTTGCATTAGTATTTGATATAATTTTTTTGCACCTAAGTTTCTTTATCACTCTGTTTAGTTATCATTTATAATAAGATTCCTAAACCAGCTAGTTATTAATTGTTTAGGGTGACAAGTGGACTCGGTAAGTCAAAATATTAGCTCATAGGCCTTTCTATGTACGGCCTTGGCTAATCGTCGCAGGATAAGTGACAGATCACTGATAAACTGGAGCCGTTAAATATAATCCACGGCTAACTAGATCATTATATGGCTATCTGAATTGAGTGTCGTAAGTTACAATATTTTTATCATCTTGTCAGGTTAGTTATGAGATGTCTGCAGAATGAAATCAATTATGCAAAGTTCCATACGAAGAGCTTTCAACTAAGGAGGTGATATATATAAAGAGATGGATCGAATAGGGTTATGATATTTGTGCTGGATTTTTAAGGGATGATTTAAAATCCATAGGATGGGCTCATCTAAGCTGATCGATCACTATTGTGACAGGGTTTGGAATAGAATAAGCCGTTGAATAGGAGGGGGATCTCTAGGATGGGTGTAATTTTAAAAACATAGTAAAATTAAATAACAGGGTCAGACTTAAACAATTAAAATATTAAATGCATATGAAATGATGCAGTTGATTAAAAAAAATATATTTGTTTTTAATATAACTTTATTTAAAATGCTCTAATTTATGACATCAATTAACAATTTTCAATGCAGCATTTACTTTTGCAATGACCAACACTGTGTTCATAATAATTTCCCAAAATATTTCCACATTCTTGTTATATAATATTCTATATTGAGACATCTTTTGTCCACTAATCACGCAGTACCATATTGTCCACCGCTATTGTGTCCGGAGACAGGTTCGCGATTGATGACGGGATTACCGATACCGCTTTATTTAATTTTGATCGCATTTTCTACTACCATTGTATACAAAGGGTGTTCTAGCTTTGCATGATGTATGATAGAAATGACACTTTCCACTAATATACCATATATATCTTAAATAATGGAAATATCTTAATGTATGTGAACATTACATTGTATGGTTGTAATAAATACAATTAAAATTGAAATTAGTGATACAAATATATACGTTATTTTAACTTTAATATTTAATTTAAAAATATCTTACTTGCAAATGGTTTCAGACAGTGCTATCAACATGTCACATGTAATGAAGGCGGTGTTTTCAAAAAAACGTATAATTTTATAATTTTCATTTATATCGCTGTAGGTTTGGTTCATATTCTATAGATTTTATGATTCTGAAAAGCCGTATCATAACATTTTAAGGACGACGAATCACAAAATCAGATGCAATTTGGAATAATTTGAAAATTGTAAATAATAAATTCGAATAATTATCTCATTAAGGTTCTTAAAACTTTTTAAGTATACAAATATTATACATACACATGTAAGTTTTATACAAATGAAAATGTAAATTTTCCCGAGGAGTGTAAAAATATTAATTTATATGCGACATTTTGGGGGTAACTTTAATTGGAATATAATCGGGTTATCGATTTTTTTTTTCGGGATGATAAAAGTAATTAGTGATTATTAGAGCCAATTAAGTTATAAACACTATATTTAACGTCTGTAAAGACGTACATTAAGGCTAATCGTGCGGAAACGTGATAACGGTTACAACCATTTTGTTTTTGAAATTATTCACCGGCAAATTATTTTAATGGCATTATGTGTGTTTAACATACGCGATAATATCCCTTACACAAATCATGAAAACCCAGTACTTACATTATACATAGGAATTATATTAATTTTGAGTATTTAAAAAGTTGCTGACAAATTTTGTATTTTTTTTTTTTGAAACGAAATTGTAATTAAAGAACTCAATGATAATTGATGTTATTTATGATTGTTAATTAAATACGGCATAAAAAAAATATTTTTAAGTTTTATTAAAATGATAAATATGTTTACTCTAGCGTAGAATCTAAAGACATACATATATTTTTTCTAATCATTTTATTATTTGACTAAGCGATGTAAAAACCGGATAAAAATGCGGAAGACCCGCATACCTTCCCGGTCTACGGTTGCTACGATCTAACTCTTACTGTCATATGTATAAGAGCTATAATAGAACATGCTATAAAATTATTTGAATCGTCGTTTGTAGAGGAAACACCTTGTATGACGTCAGGACGCAACGTTAGTAAGGACACGCTTAGTATAGCCAATGCAGATTATTGTTGGCATTTTCAAAGCACTTTTTAAGGTATTAATAGAAGTGTACTATAAAATATATATTTACATATATATATATATATATATATATCTAGTCGAATCATAATGAAAATGCCGGAAGAATTGGAAATTAATAGGGTTTCTTGAAAGCTGTTCGATGATTGATGTATCAGAAACTGCAGCAACAGCACCAACAACAGCAACGGCCAGTGTATTCAATGCAATGCAAGCGTACGATTAAATTATATACGGGTTCACATATACACAACTTATAAATTAATGTAAAATAACTAAAACTTTATTACAAATGTAATACAGTTCAAGATAGAATATCAATAATTTATATAAGACAGCGGCATTGACTGATTCAGGTAGTCTCATTAATTTTCTCCTTCCTTCCTCTTTCCGTTTTGTCCATCCGCCAAAAGTATCTAGCGTTTTTGGATAGTACTGCCAAATTATTTTATGTTTTGCTATTATTATGCTAATTTAATGTTCCTCATAAGGATAATTCATTTTCATAATTAAATATATTTTTATATTTATATATTTGATAAATAATATTATCTTTAAATGCTGCTCGGTCAATAATAACTATATATGGAAGTCGGTGTGTTTGAATCCGAGGTCATTACCACGGTACACACAGGAACAAAACGTGGGAAATGATATTAAAACAATACCATCTAACTAGATAGCCAGACTTAAGGATTAATTTAATATTTTATCAACAAAATATTAAATACCCGCCCTAGTGGACATTCTATTACTTAAATATGTAAACAGATAATTATAGAATAGAAAAAATAAATATTTGGTTAAGAAGTATTTAATTATGTTTTATAGAAGTTTTAATTAAAAATTGGTCTAATTGCTATAAAACTGTATAATGATTTGTGTGTTAGATTTACGAGTATAACTTGTAAGGTGAGTATCTTCCCACGATTTGGGACAATCGTCATCTTTATCAAGATTGTGGTTGGTCTTTGGCCTTCGTATAACCTTTGCTTTTGTTTAAACGCACTAAACTGTTTCCGCAAAATATCTCGGATAACAAAATTGATAACATGAAATAAACAAGGAGCTATGCCAGCAGCAATATGTCACATAAGACTCGGTTACTGCAAAGCATGACAGACAAATAACAAAATATTCAAATTGAAATATTCTTAAGCATTAAGATCTTTTATTAAAATTTCGAGACTTGATCTTATCATCACAACACACTCGTGAAGAACAACGTGTTATGAACAAAATTGTCTCCCATCTAATCTTGTTTTCTACAATAAACCAATGTATTTATAGAACACTGTGAACCCAGATGCCTGATACAACTATTGTCGATCCACTACGCGCTTTATCGTATCTGACCTAATCGGATCTCAAGTATGACAAATTTAAATAAACATCCATCAGACCAAATAGAACCCTAAGACTTTACGCATACTGACGACTAGACAGCCGAAATATGATTGGAATTGTGACAGAAGGATTTGTCTAAAGTATTTAGGAATGAACCAAATGTTGATTGTGTTATGTAAGACAGTTTAAAGCTTGTGTTGTCATACTTTTAGTGTCACAGTTGGGATAATGATTTGGTTATTTGAATATTGTGAAATCTGTGACCTCGTAACCTTGAAACGATATAGTTTCGTGGTATAAACACTCGTGCAGCTTAAATTGAATCATCCAAATGCTATCTGCTAGCGATCTTGAACATTATCCACTATTTCTTAATAATCTTCTTTCAAAATTGTATTATTTTCTTTAGCACGTGAGTTCACGCAATCGTAGTGTGACACGGCCCCGCTATGATGGTTACACAAGTAAAAAATGTATAATATCAGCCACAGCTTTGTGCATCACGTACACACATCCTTCCTTTTGTTACACCCTGCATGGACTTTTTAATCTACCCTTTACTTCAGTGTTTATGTCCCCGCTTCCTTTACGATTTATTATAATTGATATAGAGTTTCTTGTCTCACATACTCGCCAACTAAAAATAGCGGCAACTAAAAAACGCTGTAGAAAAATTATTGGGATGCTCAAATTTCAATATTATTATTATTATATCAAACTATAGTTTTATAAAAAAATACTAACATTAAACTTGTGATCACATTCTGTTTGGTCTGTGGATAAAAATAAAGAAAAAATTAAATAATCTTAATCTTTAACAGCGTCGTAAATTGAATCAAGATGCACATTCAATGAAAGCCTTGTGTGTGTGCAACTCGTTTGTATGAGTGTGTGCATATGACGTCACAGGATCCATTCAAGTCCTGTCTCCTATTCTGAGGGGGTTTTAATTAAATACCATATTGGTCGTATGAGATCGAATTATATTCATTCGTTTGACGGAAAAGGTTGAATGTATAGAAATAAGGCAGTAGTGTCACACGTGGCATTAATAAAAGATATACCATTGATTGAACGGATAACAGGATTGAATGATCTAATTGAAAGTATTATAGAAAATCTATTTATTGTTTCGTAGCAGTGAATTTATCTTATTCCTTTACAAATCAATATAAGTTCCATTACTTTATAGCTCTGACGGAAAAGTCATAAGTTCTTTTGTGTGTCTGTCTCGTACAGATCAATTAAAAAGAGGAATTGTGTCGCTATGAAAACTGATTCAGACTTATAATTTAGAAGTTGTTGTAGAGATCTCTTCAATGCAGGTCACATGTGTAAAGATCAAGCTGAGAAATAAGAATTGGTGTTGAATGACTAAGTCTAAGCTATTTCTAATAATAAAATTTACATTAATTGAAATTTAGTAATCGTTTATAACCATATACAAATAAATGTGTGAAGTAAATTAATTATTAAATAAATGGGTTTGAATGAATGCAATCTACACGGTACTCTTTAAATCATTAAGAAATAGATTTAAGTTCAAATTATAGGTTAAATAACTCCGAGAAAAGACATAATCAACGCAGTCGTAAGTTAAAACATAATTTAAAATGCAATTTAATTCAAGATTAGCTTAACCTTCGAATTGGAACACTTATCGAATTAAATTTGTTAAAATTGTTAACAGTCTAGACTCAAAAGCGCGTGGATTTTTAATCAGATTAATATTATTTAAGAAGCAAAATATTAAAAATATAAATATAATTCTTGTAACATTGTCATAAGCCTTTATAAAATTTGGGGTTAAAAGAAATTAATTCCCTTGAAAGCTAATAAAATTGACATATGTATACTATGACTTTTAAAGAAATTTTTAAATAAAACGAACGGACAAATGTTCCTAAATTAAAAAGAAATTATATAAATATCAACAACTATAAACTATGGACGGTAAATATTTCGATACTTAAATATAATTTTCAATGACAGTCAAATTCACTTATTAAAAATTAACAATTTCTTTTTCCTGATTAGCGTCAACCGGTGTACTTCCTAACCGTCGGATAGAATTACAGAAGACCGGAAAAAGAGTGCGGGAAGATTTAAACCAAAATTTTGCATTTATTAGAAGCCAACATTCATATCCCTGGTGATTGACAGAAGACTTATCGTTCGTGCCAACGTCGTTAGTGAATATGGTGAAAGGACTTGTTTCTTACAACGCGGCAATTTACCCAAAATTGTTATAAAATTTCACAGGCAATTAAATGTAAACGATGCATTCCATTCCGCAATTATTTTTGAAAACAAAACCAAAAACATCTTTTATTGAATGGAACTTGTTAAGTTATAACATTTGTTTATCAAATGCAAAGAATGTCTAATACTTAATTGCACCCGTAGTACGAGTATTACGGAATAATTCTTACTAGAACTCTCAACGTCTTCGAATTCCTCCACACGAAACTTATAAAAAAGAAGAATATTATTAAAAAGACATAGTTTTCAAAACTTTTATTCGAATGTACTATACATACATGGCAAACTATACGTGTGAATTAAACGTTAAATGTATCGTTTTATCAAATGTAAATAACAGCTAACGAGCTATATCTGCGATCTATTCAAATCGCCCGTATACATATTAATATAAGCTAATGCATTACATATTCACGAATTTGTTTAATGGAAACACTCGATTGTTGTCTTGTTTTTATTGTCAGTTTCGCTTGCGATTTGCCTCAGGTCATGTGAATTATGCTATACAGGATGTTCAATATTTTACTATATTGATTTTTTTTTATATCACACGTCATAATTGCTATTGGAGCTTTGTTTAAAATATTAACTATATTATTTCATAGTTTTCATACAAATATATTTCTGGGAATTTAGGAAATTATCACTGGTTTTATTCCTATATGGTTTATTTAATTTGGAAGGTTTCAATGATATAATGGAATGTGTTTTCTATAATATTGATTCGTTGGTATTGTCTATAAGTATCCCAACTAGCTGTGTGACGTAACAAGCGCGGGACGTGCGTGGGCGCAGCCTGGGCTCGCTCACCTTGAACGTTTTATTTAGCGCTCCAATCGAATCAACTAAAAAGTCACATTTAATCACATTCTTTGATCAAATATTTATCTTAATTGTCATAATTGATGGTTATCGTGTACTAAAGCTTTTAAGATCTATAGAATACAAATAGTGTGAGAATAAAGCCAGTAATATTATTCAGACGACCACACTCACTGCATCAGACTTACCACGTTTGATATTTTTCAAGCGAAACAATAAGCAACAAACAGAGCAGCCTGTATTACTACAGCGTACGAGTATTTGTTTTAGTAATGAACATTCCGAGTTTTAAATAATAAAATTAATTCATAAGCCGGCACTTACCATATTTGAGTGTGCGAGCGCCGTCCATATGTATGAGCGGTTAAGATATTCTTATTTATGGCTCTATGTCAAGGTCGCTAGCTAAGTGAGGTATCATCATTTTGCATAATATCAAATCATTTATTCGCTTCGCGCTAAACGTCTGTTGTGCGTTCAATTTGTAATTCAAATAAATTCTTAGCATTATTCTTATACCGTCATAATTGTAGCGTGTACATTTTTTTACGTACATGGTTGAAGCTGGCTATTAGCATAGCGCGTGCCCTGTTGGTATCTTAAAACTTGCATCTCGCTACTCATCACCATTAGAGATGATACAATTGTAACATCAGTTCATTATAAGTGTCTGCGATGCACATTTTAGTATATTTAAGGACATTTTGTTATCGATTGAAATTTTATGATTATAATGACTTATATTACTCGATTTCTGTAGTAAATTTTATTATAGTTTCCACAATATCCAGTTTGTGTATTTTAACTTCTCTGTTTTAATATATTCGTATTATAGATAGTCAGCCTTTGTCTAATTTACGCTAAATTTTCCATCAGCACAGCCATTATTTTAAAACGTTCCGTAATATGTTACACAAGGCTGTTTTAAATCTCAATTCGGAACCCGTTTGATGAACAAACGCGTTGCCAAATAAAAGTCGTTTGTTGCAAAAAAAAAAAAACAAAAAAACGAAAACAAGCTAGTTTTATGTCAAAAGGATATAATAAAATATAAATCTAACAAGGTTATTCCGACTAAATGCATTATAATAAACAAAATTAAATCCTTCAAATCCATTAATATTATTACTGTGAACGTTTGTGTCTGCTTGAGTGTCAAATTCAAACGATAATTTGTATTTAGGTAGAGTAGTTATAAGGCTTTATAATATCATGAATCTGTTAAAATTTTACTTCAAGGAATCGATTAAGTGTGGATAAAATTTTACATTGTTTTAAGAATTTATTTTAATTATCATTCTCTTAATTGAACTATTCCAGTGATTACAAAATTGTGTCTATGACAAATAAAAGAACATTTGTTATTCTGTTTGATATTTTTATATAAGTTAGTGGATTATTACATTTTAATTAACCGGCTTAATTGTTACAAAAAAAAAACGTTATCGGGGGCTATATTTCGCACAAAGAACTGTCGTGCGAACTCTAAAGGTCATTCATAGTCGTCGAAGCGTGGTTCCGCTATACAATTAAAACTAGTTACTTAGCAAAAAAATTCTAGAAACAGATAATATTATCCGTATACTTTATATTTTATAAATTCTGTACATTTTGACCGATAAGATGATACCTTTCTTGCCAAAGACATTTTATGTACTGGTCTCGGCTAGTTAGCGCCTTATTTTATGACTACTCTGCATATAAAATTCATTAATAAAACTTAATGAATCCGTGTAACATTTCACACATTGAAAATAATTATCGGCATGCGTTTAATGCTGTTTGAATCAATTAAAATATAATTAACGGAATGTTTTATATTGTTAGGTAAAAATGTAAATTACTGAGGACTTTTGATAAAGCGACTTTTTCTGTCACGTACTGTTTATCAGTCGGCTTAGTAAAGGTTCTATTTGAGTTTTATCAAGTAACGTCGCATAAAGATGCTTTTTCATTGGTGTCCGGCCGTGGTTGTGTAATTACATGCCCGCTCTTTCATAACGTCGACATGTTTATAGTGTATGACAGACGAGCGTTTTTTAAAGAACGGTAACTTTAATAAAAACCGTGTTTTAAAAATTAAAATTCAAAACATTTGTGAAAGTGATATTTAACTATTTATTTAAATTTAACTTATATGAAGCACGTAACTCATATTATTATTCCGTTTCTTATCCAAGGCTTCTTTTTCCTGACATTTTTAAGTAAAGGTATGTGTCTTGTTGGGAATAGTATTAGGGATTATTAGAAAATTAAACATTTCAAGAGCCAGATAAAAAAAAAACGCCGCTTTCAACCTGTTAGTATGTCTGCACCGCGAGATACCGTTGCATTTGTAGGTTGCGTAGGACCGTCAGGTGCGATAGCCCGATATATTTATAGCCTTCGGATACATGTATAATATATAATACTATATACTGTGATCATGTTCCTATCAGATAGCTGTAGCCGTGAGAATTGAGAGTGCTCTTACTTTCTGTGTTTTAGTGATGTGTCCATTGGTATTTTTATGAGTATAACATATTGTGTATAATTACTACAGTACTTGTAAAGTATTGTAAACACGCGAATAACACGTTAAGATAGCTGTGGATGAAAAAAAATGGCATTGTTCTACTAAATCTCTTACCTGGCATATATAAGAGATATCTCCTTATAAATGTCTGAAGCGTTCATGCATTAAAACATAAATCCTAGCAAACTTCAATATTATTAATAAATCCAGCGTTTACTCCGCTTTGTGGCAAATCAACGGATGCAACCAAATGGGTAAACATGGATGGTACAAACTCCAAGAACTGTAAAAACGTAACTCAATATAAAAACTTAGGAACAATCATATTTAACATTAAATTGAATATAAGAAAAATATTTTTAAATCAACGATATAATGACATCCTATGCCTGTATTTTGTAAATACTACGGACATTTAAGAGCATAAAGAGTAAAGAAAGTCTTAATGAAAAACCTCACACGAATAATCGCTTGTCGCTTTCATTACAAACAGCTAGCGTAACGTAAGTACACATTGTTTTTGCATTAGTAATTACTGTGAAACGATCGATATTACTTATTATAGACCATAGACATTTTCCACAGTAAAAGCCATTGTATTGGCCTTTAGGACTCGCATTATAAGAGTAAAAAAATACCATAAATAAATGATCACAAGCAACATTATACCTTTGAAATGTCGAGTATCTTTATTTTGTAAACATTCTTTGAAGAACAACTATATATAAAAGAAAGTACCAAATATCATTGGAGATTAGATTTTCACTTTCCAGTTTACTAAATAATAAAGTTAAAATAATCAGGCAATTTGTGATCATGTTTGGCCTCAAATTGCTCTCTTAACAACTTTCTGTAACTGGGACGTAATAATATTTTGCTAACCAAATGTCTTTTTGCAACTAGTCGTTTCTTACTCAACTTTGCTATAAAAAGAAAAACGATCGATTAGGATAAAATCCTAACAGTTTGAGAGCGATAATAAATACAATATTATTGGTTCTGTAATTTCAGTTTTGAAAACGCGACTCCATGGACAAAATCTGCAAGCAACATTTTTTATATATCTAATACTTAATATTGTGACGAATAAAAATCAAATTTGGCAGGACCTCATTAAACCTTCATTACTTTTGTACGACATTTTATTTCTGTTGTTGGATATTAATACAAGTATGTAAATAATAGCCACGCTTATATTCTTACAAACTTACCATGCTGTCTGATCTCTGTAGTTGAAAAACGTCATTTCCCACCGACCGCTAGTCCGGAACTCGCAAAAACAGACATCATCACGGTCAAATGAAGATATGTAATTATTTGTTATTTTTTTTCTCTATAACACACAGTTCATTACTTCCATATATAGCTGGAGAGCTGCCAATGCCCGTTTACGTTGGCTAGGCTTCAAAATAACGCAAACTTCGATATAATATTTGTTTCTATAAAATGTATTATTTCATATATATTTTCCTTTCAAACATTTCAATTGTTTTTAGGTAAAGAAAGCGTGTTTTCAAAGAATCATTTATTAAATATTCTTTTGATTTCATGATATTTTTATCGAATAAAATATCAGCAAAGCTCTTTATAATGTACAACAGTAATAAACTCAATCTGTAAGTACATTTTTTTTTTTTTAATAAAACGAAACATAAGCCTCTTTGGAACTTGCCTCATTTTATTTTACGACATTCCCTTGTCTTGGTTATGCTTAAGATTTTCATCACTCACCTAGTAATTTCCTGATATCTTCATATTAATCTCGCTATTTTAATTGAAAACTTAGAGTTCAAGAAACCGCTTGATATTCTTAATCTTACCTTATGCTTATCAAAATACTATCTATTTAATTATCCCTCTTTTAAATGATATAAAGAAATTAAGTGCCTAAGACCAAGACTTGTTAGAAGTGAGATAATAAATAATCTATTTTTTATATTTGATATACTATACAGGGTACCCTACAATTAAAATCGCATGTAAACTATGCACTGCTATACAGTATCTAGGTATTATTCAAATACATTTTTTGCTACGAGTCCACACTTTTTGTACTAGTTGATAACCTGTATATTTCATTTTTTATTTATGTTTTCAGAGCCATAAATGGTGTTAATGCATTATAATTTCATTTAAATTTATTTGTTTTTATTTCTGATACAAAGTAATTAGCACAGTGTTTAAGTTGCAAAATTTACTTTTGTTTCAATACATTTTGAATAAATTCTGTCCGATCAATTCTAGTTGTGAAGTCTGGGTTTATAATCATATTGTGGGTAGATTGACGCTTTTTAAGTTATCTGTCTTAGATTATATATATTTTTCTTATTTTATTATTATTTTATTTAAGGGTAGTTACACTATGGTATAAAATTCATGACATAAATATCAAAAGTTGAATGTTTTGTGATATTTATGATATACTCGTACTAAGACTGGAACGAAGTGAAAATTACTAGTAGTGGTTCCATTAGCTACGTAACGCGGGAGCTTTGTATTAGCATAGCCTGCCCCCGGACAACACTGCCAGTACGAGAAACATGTTTGGCTTTTGAAATAAAATCGATTTTTGCATGTTCTTATAGAAGTGAGTAACATTATCGAATATAATATCAAAATAAAGTTTACTTTATAATGGAAATACTAAAACAATGAAATATATATATATATATAAGGATTGGTTTGAATGGGTGTATAAATAGGTGTATAGACAAAAGCAAGAAACTAAAATAGATGTTGATCATTTGTATCAATTAATTTGTAAATCTGTTACTAATACTATCTACGCTAAATTGCAAATAATGTTAAATAATTCCATCGATCAGATAGCCGCGCGCTGCGTGGGTCGGAATTATATAGAACCTACTTAAATAGTTTACAACAATACATTACAAAGATGATTTAAATGACAATTCATATTTAAATACGTCGCGCTTATTAAATAATAACGCCGTGAAATAATTGTCATATAACTTATTAATAACAGTTACAAATTAAGTTGTGCAATAAACAAATCAATAGCAATGCATACGTTATCCGAACAAAGACATCGAAGTTGGAACTCTATAATTTCAAATACATTCACATATAAAAAGCAAAACCGCAAGCGCACCAATAACTGGTTGGGCGTATTCAATTATGCGTTTTTAACACTTATAAGCATTTAAATTAACATGTCATGAATATTATTTAACTTTTTCATTATTCTGACCCTAGAATTAAATGGTAAGCTAAAGCCTTGAATGGATATTTAGCAATCATTTACATATATTATAAATGTTGATTTGTACTCGTCATATTTCGTGAAACGTAAAAAAAAAGTGAATGGCGCGTGCGAGATGAGAGCTCAGTGAAATTGGGATGACAGCGTAACCAGGTAATAGGATACATTTGTATTGAAACCGATCGTTAATATCTCGTTCGAGAGACGAGAACATGTTTTTTGTAGTACATACTAAAAGTATTCGGTTATTGAAATAATTAACGTAGAAGATATATTTAATGTAGAGGATATATTGGAAAATAAATTTATTCAGAACAAAAAAATACGTTTCATTCAGAAATATTTAATTGGAATGTACTAAATGAATTCAAGAAAACGTGAACAAATATGTGATTTTGCCAAAAAAGTGATTATAGTCTATTCCATTATTTACCTTTGTTATGTTAACCGTGGAACCGGCTTGTTTGAGAGTCACGTGTAAGCTTCCTGGAGTGGAGACTGCGAAAAAATATATATATAAGGGTGACAACAAACTATTTTCCCGATAAAATTACAACAAATTTTCAAAAAAAAAATTCTTTGAATCGTACTCTCGATAATTTTAAAAGGGGAAATGTAATTTCATTCTAAACTGTATGGAGTGCATCAGTTTTTCTTTTTACGATTATCGAAACTTCATAGGAATTTCCAAAAATTAATATGGAACATTTTTTTGTGCAAATAAACAAATGACGTGATGATACATTTGTTATATTAATATTTACAAGTTTCATAATGTATAAAATTACCTCACATTAAAAAAAAAAAACAAACAAATAAAAATATGCATAATATTTACAAATTACAAGAATAATTTATGAGAATCATTAAAAACATGCACTCAATTAGTCTAAATAAATGAACACTTCAAAATATAATTAGTTGAGAATTGTGATTCTGTCTGAGCTACGTGATGGGTGTTTTAGGCATGAGTGAAACTGTCAGCTTTGTTTTTTTTAATTTTACATAACACCTGTTATCCATAAATAGACATGGTCGCTTTTATATCTCTTTGTCATTAGAGCTTACATTACAAATATATACGTTGTTTACAGAATGGAATTTAGTTTAAGCGATATATGAGGATATAATGTGGTCAAACATTGTAATGTTGACAACTTTAAATGTGTATGTAAATATATGGGCTAATTATATATCAGGTTTTCGATAAATCACTGATTCTCTACTTATAACTCAGCAACGTTATTTACACGAGACGACAAATCGTTCACTGTAGCGTAATCACATTATTTATTCGATGGAATTCACTCAAAGATTACATAGACATATCCAAAAATAACTCAGACTATAATCACAGAAATTGCATAAAATTTTCATGTTTTCGTATAGAATCACGTAATTTTGTAGCGAATATCGTTATACTTAGTGCGGTTTATGAGCCAGTGATATCATATCGTTGTCGTGCAGTTAGTTACCTCACTCACGCCGGTGAATGCTCCAAAGCGCCGGCGCTGTCCTCTCATCATTATTTAATTTAATACGATCATACATTATTTACACGGCAATTAAATATTTATAACGCTTAATCGTGTTCGTAAGCGATGAATTTAATATTTAATACAACATGTTCAGTTTGACTCTGTTTTGAATTAATTGTTCAGTTTATCACAGCTGGTTTCGTTTTTGTGGTTTTGCTTCATATAATGCAATTGTTGTTAATAAAGAATCTTTAATGTTATTAACGTGAAACAGTATTTATAATTTATATGAGATATGTTAAATCATTTTGTTTTTTTTTTTTTTTAATTGAATTAATGTCTTTGATATAAAAATGGAACTGGGACAAATGCATATTGTAATAATTTTTTTTTGGAAAATATTTACTGATTTTTTAAAATTATAGTGCGAGTTTATTTTAGCTCATTTTTAGAATTAAATTAAAAAAAAAACATATTCAACAAAATTTTTTGGTTCATACTCGTATATCAAAAAGAAGCGAAAACTCTTTAAGCAATAGTTGTATATTAATAATAAAATTGATGTGTGTTATGGGCAGTTGGTAACTTTTTCCTTCCTGAGTTCAACCTTAAAACCCTATAAGTGTATGCGATTATAAATTTCTCTTAATTCATACAAATATTAAGTAAATTTTTGGTAAAAATAAATATTGGAACATACGCTTACGCGTTATCCAGAATTTGTTTCCTCGTTATAAAGAAATGCGAGATAAAATTAATAATCAATTAATAAGGAAGAAATCTCCGATGTTCTAGAAATCTGTGAACTGTTGTAGCACTCAATATGAAAGTAGAAACATACGTTTGACATTTCTAACAAAAACCAAGATAACCTAACGGAAACCAACTGTAAAAATAAATTAGGGTAATGGCGATGGAGATTATATATGTAACATACAGAAAGTCCATTGGCTGTTTCGTATATTCAAATATACGGTGTTCAAAAAACTCGATAAAATCAAAAGCAGTGAAATTTGTATATCAAACCAAATTTACATTAAAGACAGAAGGAAACAGTTATAGCCTCTCGGTCTCTATTTAATAAAATGTTATAAAATAATCAGTCATGTCTCCAAGGCAATCTTAAATCTCAACAGTTCTCTTACTGTTGGTCTCGGACAAGTGCTCCTTGCTCCAAAACGCAAGTAATTAAAAATCGTTACGCCAATTAATTTCTCAAAGCCAAAAGTTTTGCTCACATGCGCACAACCTTCGCACATCGAGCACACAGCATAGCACTGTGTTGAAAGTGGTTATATAAATGTTCTTTTAAAGACACTCCGCAGCATTGATGGAAAGCAGGAAATTTTTTGGAGACTTGGGGCTTAACGACCCGAGCTGTACAGTAACGGCTAATTAATTCTGACCGACTAACTAGCTTCAGATTTATATTATATGTGCGGTTTCTCTTACAAGGCGGCTTCATTTTAATTAGTGACATAAGGATGTCTGAAACTATGGGTGGTATAACATAAATATATTTTGAATAAAGCATATTAGCATGAAAATGCAGAATTTTTACGGAATTGAGAAAGCTTCAAAAAATTTATCGTAGAAATTGAGAAAGTGAACTAGTCTTTATAATTTATGTTGCTAGGTTGGGTATACGGTTGGCTATGTGATAAATACAAATAATAATAGAATTGTCACATCAGTACCGGAACTGTAATTAATGGTCATTTTATTAAGATATTTTTTTTTTATAAATTCTGTCATAATTATTAACAAAAGAACAATCGTACTTGTTAAAAAGCGGCTCCAAGTTTGTGATTAGATAATGACTTTATAATTTTTGTTCTCAACAGCCGGTTCTACCTACATTATGTTACGTTTTAATCAATTATTGCGTCATGTCGTAAACTCGTGCAAGTTGTTACGAATAATAATAAAATTATTGGATATTTTACTTTCTTATTATATGAAAAAAAAGTACTTGAAGTTTTTAAGTTTAAATTAAATAAATTATAGCCATACATATAATACATCACTCACTTAAAATCTTATTCAGATTATTTACTTATCAAATGATAGTTTACATTATGATATGCAGAAGGATTATAATGTCTGTATAGGTCGGACAAAAACTGTCAAGTTTACTTTAAGACCTAAAAAGTTCCCGCGGGCTTTAACCAACCGTGTCACGGCTAAAATATGTTATGAGTTTTACGCTCCCGTGCGTGATATTTCTAATTAATAGCTTAAGGCAAGCTGTATTTTAGACGTCTCAACGCAACGCCTTTGCTTTAACTTGTACTACAGGTTTATATGAGAACCTCATTTTAGTCGTATATACAAATTCAGAAAGGAAGGAAAAGTATTCATTTTTATATTATATTTAAATTCATTTCAGAACAAATATCATTATGTTTAAAAGTTATGTTTCTTTAATAGAAACTTTCAGCTTTTTATCCACAATATTTTCAGAAATAGTTTAAATTGTTTTTTTTTTAAATTTTACATTAACTAATAAAAAATACATAAAATTAAGTGCTATCAAACGTTTTTTACGATAAATAAATGTTTTTAACAGAAAATTAAATAAATATATATGATGACCAAGATTTTATTATTCTTATAAATATTCAAATATTCTAATCACGTTTCATTTAAACATTTCAGATGATTTACTATTCAATAAAATTTTATTGTTACAACAACCCATTAAAAGTTAAATAAACATTTAGAACACTATACAGATATTATACGGAACTGACAGACCGTGGAGCCTTACACGTTTTATTTTATATTTAGCTAAAACCTAGAAAAGAAAATTTGAAAATATCAATGGACATACATTACATACATATGCCTATCATTTTTTCTATATAAAAAAATACCAGCCATTAAGCCGAGAGCAGACTAAAGCGTTGTAAACATTTGTTTTTATAAAACCCAGTACAGAAGCATTGTCATAACGGAAGTATATTTGAGTACACTGTGTGTCTTGACTGAGCATGCGTTGAGGATGGCACTTAGCCTCCGACTGTTTGCTTTCTCAGTGTTAGTTTATCAGAAGGTCAAGTTTCAAGGTTCCACATCGTATAGGACAATGCCGTAGCCATTTTTATCTTAATTAGATCTCAAATTCATTTATTGTGACTCTTGAGCACATATCTACAGCTTTTGATATCTAAACTTTTAAATTAATTCATAACAATCGAACAATAACTCAAAAATGACCGAATTAAATTTTGTTGCATAATTTTTTACGCCGAAAATATAAATTTATTAGGATAAATTAATTAATACGCCACTTAAGCAGAAAGTGCGTTATAAACAGCACAGTTATGAAAAGTTTTTGAGTTTTTTCCTTAACAACTATTAAATTTATTTGTCAATGAGTGACTTTAAAAAAATTCTTTGGATTATTTTAATAGATAAACTAATTAATAAATAAAGCACTACCAATTTTAATGCACAAATTTTCCCAGTATCGTATATCTTACTACTAATAATAATGTAAATTTTTTTATAATTAAATTAATTTACTTTCATATAGTCGCTGTTGTTCAAATATATTTTTCTAATGTTAAATTTAAATTAATTATTTTGTTCAACTCGCTACTATCAGTAAGCAGACAGACGGTCGTTTCGTTCATAAAAATAAATTTAATTTTCTTTTGTGAGCCAGACAACATATCAATTTTATTTATGTGTTTGATAATGCTGTACCTAACATTCAATGAGTCAGTGTGCGTGACAGCGAAATGTAATTACCAAATCTTCACTAGGTCTGCGCGGGCGCAATGGGTTGAACGGGCACCGACCTCACACTGTATTTAGTTTTTTTCTCATAATATAACGAAATCAAAACCTACTTATGTTTAAAACAACTTAAAGCTCTTCATTATTTTATTGAAATGTTGCTAATTATATTAATTCTACTGGTACGATTTCATTGATATTTGGTATAAATATAGATAAGAGTATACTTAGGCGACTTTGATATACTTACTGGCATGTGGAGCCATTGAAATACATATTATTTTTATTATCAAAGTACTGTTATGTATCATTAGTAAGAATTTAAATAACTTAGCATAAGCAAACGTTCACGAGGTACAGTTTGTTTCTTTGTAGAGATAATAAATAATTTTCACCTGATTGACCATGTATGGAAAACACTTACCTATGTTAATTTATCACTTTTTTATAATGCTCGGTAATAATGAAATATTATTAGCAAATTGCTTATGATTGAAATCTATGAACGCCTGTCAATGTTTTGTTAAGAATATTTTTTTGTTGTAAAATCGCTTGGTTAAATTCCATGTAATACGCATGTTGTCAAGAGATCAACGAGAGATTCAGAAGGAAATATATATGTATATATCTATAGATAAACCATTAATTCTAACTTGGAGAATATATCATCACGTTTATTTGTCACCAATATATATATTATATATATATAATCTTTGAAAGATTCTTTTTCATTTAAAACAATCTCAAAATATAAAGAAAGTTCAGACTATGGTGTGGTTTGGCTTAAAGCACCACCGTGACGGGATACCGTTCTCTTAATTATGGCGCTAACTGACTGTAAAAGAATTTTGTCAATGATACTTAAAATTTAATTACTCATGACTTTTAATTTTTAATGTATAATACACTCATCGCGTCACGGAGATACTAACAATTTACGTATTTCTAATGGATATTTTATCTTTAATATATTTGTTATGGTGTAATCCGTTAGGTTAATTTTGGCTATGACATATACGAGTATAACGTCTACGATATCTGTGTGTTATTTGAAAAAAAAACCTGTATCGAAGCTGAGATGCGGTTTCGTCACACTTTTGTTGGTGTCACCGTGGATTGTGTTATAGAGTAACGAGCCAATTAATAAAATGTTTAAATACATTATGAACAAAAATATAAACTAAATATAGAATTCTCATGATATACTTAAAAAAATATATATAATATGCAATGTATTATTTTCTACTTAATAAAAAAACTGCTATGTGTAAAGACCTTTTGTTTGTATGTTTGTATATGTACGTTTTCTCATGTACTGAAGTCAATTGATAAAACAGCTCACCGTTAAACTGCAACATGACTGACGTATAAAACATCTAATTAATTTTATTTATAAGTTTATTACAATGTGATTGTTATCGTTAACTTATGTTTATATGAAATTATTTCTATAATAAAACTAACAAGACTTATAATCATAAGCAATAATAAAGTTTTTATAGCTCATGTAAATCTTTAAATCTCACATTTCGTTGTATCATATAACACGTTATTAATAATTATGTCAGAGACGTTATTACTCTGCAATTAAAATGATTAATAAAAAATATATAAAATTCAATTAATATTAAAAAAAAAAAATCTATACATTTGTTTATGGCATTACAGCATAACGTGAACCGCGCCCACGTGTGTTCAGTCATTCTGACTAGAGTCACTTCCAACCAATAATACTATTTAAGTTATATCAAACAACGCATTATAAGCATGCCATCTCGTATAATAAATATGTATTAAAACCATTTTTATATCACTTAAAAATATAAACACTTTGGAAATTAACACTCATTAAATTTAAATTTCTTAATAGTTGGAAATATTGTTTAATTATTATGTGAACTATTAGTGCTGGCTCTTCTTCTATAGTAAGAGTATTAGCTGTGTTGAATTTCTTAATCCAATTTTCACTCTGTACATTTAAAAGGATATGTAGTAAATATAGCGTTCAAATATCAGGTAGTTCAGTGTAGAGAAATGGGCTGACAGTATTTATCAGGACGTATCAGACACCAGTAGGAACAATCCGGTAGAAGTGGATCGCGCCCACGCGTCGACAGGTGCGCTGCGGAATGACCACTATTTATTTTAGCAGTGTATTTATCACTGTTTAATATCAGTGTTTACTATTATAGCTTTAACTTACCGCTTGAATTAACAAAGGCTAAATCATTTCTAGTCATACATTTAGTAAACGGAACATTTATCCGAGAATGTTTGGGTGCATTTTCCTAAAACAATTCGGCAATACTTACGTATGCATTATGAATGATATAATTGAAAATTTCACTTTAGAAAGTGAAAGAATATAAATAAAAAGTATATAAATTAAAATTATACATACATTGATGTTACAATTGTTATTGTCACTTAGACAAGTCATCGAAAATTTCAATCATCCGTTTGTAATTAATAAAAAACTTATATTTACATACCACAAATTAAATCTTAATAATTCTTATCTATCTGTTATCCTTCTCGTTTCAACGGAATATCCGAATACAATTAATGTGTATATTGAGCTATCATAATAAATTTAAAAAAGAAAAAACAAACTAAATTCTCATGTTTTCAATATTCAATCTATTAACTGATTAATGAACACAGTCCAGTATAGCTGTTAGATGTATCGAATTGATTACACCAGACCTACTGCTTTTAGCGAATGTCTGTTATTGGTTCTCTCAGCGGGTATTATATTACAATGAACATTTTTATGTCGCGACTGTCATGATACTTTGTCGTTCACAAATTTTATTTCCATATATGTATATCCTACCGTTTCTCCGCATTCGAATCGTGAAAGTATATAAATGTATTAGAAATTCTTTTCGCAATTAATTTAAATGATACTAATATATTTTATGTGAAACTTTTCGCATGTTTTTATATTAATTTATTTTAATATTTAAACATTATAATATAACATGCCTTGAGTGTCCTTGATCCTAATATTTTCAAATCAAGTCGGACAGAACAACATAGACCAGGAAACGTATAAAGTCATTAAACTAAAACGAATTGGTATTCAATTATCTAAAATAAATAAAATGCCAGAATAACAAGATATCATTAATTTGTCACCTATAAATTATTCGTCCAAATAGCGACTTTTGACGAAACAGGTCTGGACAGCGATCGCTTATTCTGAGTTATAAAAAACAATAAAATAAGTGAATCAAAAAGCACACTTATGGAAATGTTTTAAAAGTTAAACATTCATAAAACAAGATAATTTTATTACTGCTTTTATGAAGTGTTCATCTTAAGTTCAACCTGAATACATATAAAATTAACGCGTAAGTAAATACAAATCATAAACTAAAGTTAGCAATAAAATAAAGTTCGAGCAAGAGAAATACCAGAACAAGTTAAACACAGCCCAAGAAAACTATAAAATTGTTTGAGTAATGTACAACGCATCAATGGTTTGGAGAAAAAGTTTTCTATTAGTTCAACGTACGCCTCGGATATGTCTGCAACCGCACCCGTGTTTGCGAACATCCGACGACGCACACAACAATTATATAGATAAAATGCGATATGTTTATCATAGCTATAATACAAATCTGACAGTGTGTTTATTCCTGAGATACAGGAAAGGATGAACAAGATAAGGTAACTATGATTTAAAGACTAATATATTATTGAATCGCAAGCAAAGTCGCCAACACAAGTCACTTGTGATTAAGAGTCTATCTTCTAACTATCTTATAAATTTGTGTAATATTACAATAGGTGTACTAAATAATACTTAAATAAATTTTCTCAACAAAAAAAACAGATCAAAATTTATCTTGGACTGTATGATTAACTATTTTTAGAAATATGTAAATCACTGTGTGTACTTTAAATTTTATTTGCAGGTCGCATGAGGCCTAATGTTATGTCTAACATTACGGCCATTTGTGCCCATCGAGTGTTTGCGAGGTAATACTGCTTTTAAAGTGTTTAAAGAAAGATTTTTGCATTTAACTTTTTAAATATTGTTTTGTGTCAGTGGTGTGTTCTACAGCGTCTCTTATAAGAAGTACTGCATTCAACATACATTCCTTTAAAAATTTAAGCAGACAGTATTCCCATCTGTATTTGCTATATTGCTCACGTATTTTCATATTCATAAAACACGAATAGAAAATAATTACACCAATAAAAAAAAATACAAAAAGAAATAAGGATACTCTAAAAATTCCTTGTTGTCAGCTTAAAATGGTAATATATTTTCTATTCGATAATTCTTTTACGAACCGATCGAATAATAAATATATCGAAAGTTATAGATTTCATTGACTTAAATCGTGAAAGGAAACACGAGGAGCCATAACATTCTTGTAAAGTCAACATGCAAATATTCATAAATTTATTTGCATTTGTAACGGACAGGTTCAAACTCATCTTTTCAAATTGAAGCCCGTTGATTTTATCTCTAATTAATTCTCTTTAAAAATTTTAGAAACGAAAATTTTTAGTTTTATTAATAACACATACTCGTAAATCTTAAATTTTATAGTTATTAATATTCAAATGTCTTTAGTAAATAAATTACTTATTTATTTTATATTAATCTCAAGATTGTTTAAATCCTAGTATACATGAACAAAATGTTAGTGTGCATAGAAAAAAATTTACAGTTTACTGAATTAAAAAGTTGGAAATATTAAAATATTAAATTGATATTCATAAATATATTTTAACAACTACGTTGTTATCTCAAACTGGCATAATTTTATTCATAACCTTTCATAGCTACACATATTTGTACTCAATCTGATTGAAAATATATATTATATTGCTGGTACTTAAATACCAATCATTGAAAAACATAACACAAACGCCGCCTATAGTAGCAACAAACAGTCAAAATAACAGACCTAATAATGTATTCTTTCCTCAGTTGACAAAGATTTATTCTTTGATGTTTGACATCTTGTAGTCGGTCATAACGTTACACTGCGACACAAACACCGCTCTAAGCACACATCTTTGTGCTGCCGAGTGTCATAGATTAATATTATTAATAGACTGGTAATTTAAGGATATCATACATTACCTAACGTTTATACAAAATATACGCCTTTATACGCAATGTCATTGAAGTTTATTTGCACCTATAGATATATGTATAATAAACGAAACACTACATAAAAACCAAACTCAAAAATCTGGTCTTAAAGATAATATCAGGGATTAAAAAATTTAAATAATTATCTAAATCAACCAATGACGTAGCAATTCTGAACGATACTCTATAGCTGTTAGCTACGCGAGAGACAAAGAATGTTTAATTAGTCCTCCGTCCACAGCGAGGTTCCCGGAACACTCGCCACTGTAGCGACACCACTGTGTTACTTTTCACCTACATCCATTGTTTGTCATGCTTCGTGTTAGATGTTACTATAGTCGAAACGTTTTACTGTTTGCCATCTCATTCATATTGACTGTGTGATTATCTGAATGAATCCAGAAGGCGGCAGTAGCTATGATATGGAAATTAATGGGAATACAAAAAAAACACGGTCCCTTTACAATGTATATTGATATAACAGAAATTGATATTCAGATAAATCTATCCAGAAAACGGTACGTCATTGCCATCAATTGAGTAGGAAACAAATTACAAATCAACTCATCGCCGGAAAATGTTATATTCCAAATCATTTGTTATCTCTGTGATCAGTGTACATGCAAATAAATTTCCCAGAACTTCTCGGTGCGTGCATTCGATATATTTACGACTTCCTCACGGGCGACAAAACAACCGTAATTGAGCGATCAAACTGTGACCATAACTTGCATAAAACTATCAGATTTCATCCCTGTATTACATATCTTAAGAGGTTCGCTTCTTTTCAACGGGACTCGCCCCGTCCTCTTTTGTCAAGTACATTAAACTCTTTCATAAGCGAGAAGGTATGTGTGACCACGGAATTGTATTTATAAAATGACCGGGCAGGTGGAAATAGTGACCACCGGTCACTAGGCCTATCAAATTACCCATATGTCGTGAAGCAATGTTAAATTTATTGAGCCGATCGAAGCTTGTAAGAAGTAACGCGGTAAAACTTTGGAGAACTGAGAGTTAACCGTTATAGGTATACTGGTGGTCATTGTCGATGGAGTGAATCGAATTAATTTGAATTGTAATCAATGTTTGACGAATAAATAGGGGACGTAGGGTCACTGCGAAGGGCAGCTAGGTGGCTATTGTGTTTCTGTTTTATTTCACGTCAATACATTAAATTCTTCACAAAATAGGTATATTGGAAACTCGTATGCAAATGATCGTGTATTGTTCGTATTTGGTTATTCTCAAAATATATGAGTAAGTTTAGGAACTAAGGTAAGTTCCAGTAGTAACAACGAAGTAATATAGAAAATTCCTCCTAACTGAATTTGTATCGTCTCTAAAAAATGGAACTAGTTGCTAAAATATGTTCATCCTAAGTAGTTAATCCTTCATATAAATTAGTTGAGGTAATAAATTAAGCAAATAACAAAATCTATAATATTCTTGTAATGTTGGCTAGTAACATGTTATGCAGCAATCTAGGCTAATTCAGAATCGGGCGATGTCATAAATAAAGATGGCTGCGCAGCGTGATGCCGGCTATATTACCTTACAACCTCATATCGGCTATTAATTGATCGCTCTCAGAAAATGTACCAAGAAATATCGTCTTTGATAAGATTATATTATAAACTGTACTGGCTTTATATAAAATATTTGAGTCCAAGCCTCATTAAAAGCGAAATTCATGATTAGTTAGCCACCTTAAATCACACAAATGCTTACGTTACAACAAATGGAAACAATAAAGCATTATTTTATTAACTATAACTATAGACTACAAAAACAACAGATAATAAAATTCAAACTTCCAACATGTTAAGAATTTCTTACGGTCATGAACTTGGTAAGTCAGTTTGATAGATTTATCAAGGTGTATCCTCGCTGTCACATTATTCTATCATAAGTGACATATTTACGCAAATCATATTCAAATGCCTACATTTGTATCTCTTAATATAGACTCCGGAGTCCGAATTTGGAGATGGAACGCATAGATGGGAGCCGGTTGATGCGTGGTCACATTCAAAGTAACGGCCAATATATTAGAATCAACAGTAACAGTAGCCAAATAACTGAGAATAATCCGTGTCGAATCGCTAGATATGTTATAAAGATTTTTCAATAAAACCACCCATTCTTAATCAGAATAGTTCATAAGACGCAATCCAGTTTTGGTTGGCTGAGTTTTTTTGTGGGAACATTTCGTTTTTCAATCACGGAACAGAGTTTTTAGGTTGCGTTGTGTAGAGCGAGGCGATAAATACTGGAGCTTATGGCCGCGGTCAGCTTTGATGTGCGTTTTATCCCGATTGATATAAAAATGTTGGGGTTCCCGTACTTTTAGGCACGGCAAGGCGTAGGTCGTGCTCAACGAGGCTTATCGACTCGACTTTCGAGTGTCTACAGCGTTACCGTGTTTATTTATACTTTAAGGTGAAAATCGGGTACGGTGATTTTACGTGATATAAACCAGGCGTATTAAAACATACAATATAATATATAAATTAAATACTTTATAGGATCATCATGACCAAATTTAGCAGATCTCGTGTTGATAAGGTTCATTTAAAACAAAAAATATATGTCATTTATACGAGTCGATAAAATTAAATCAATAAAATTCCGCCATTCTCGACTAGCTAATTAATTAGGCAGTATACATAATTTATTTATATTACGATATACTACCTATTAACAACTGTGACAAGGATGTGATTTCATATAAGTAATGATGCGCCAAAAGACATTATCATTGGGGTTCCGTATACAATGTTGTAATATAAACTTCAATTTATGTCCAATAGCTGTTGTGACTCTTGCTCGGTCTTATATGGCTTAACCTAACCAATAAAGCAATGTGTTTTTTTCCAAGCTTATGAACTTTCATAAAATACCTTTTACAGAAATCAACGGGGTGTCATCAACTACATATAGCTGAGTTTATAAAATATATAAGGCCGGCTTAACGGGAGTAGTATGTTATATACGGTAAGAAAAATAGCAGTACCTGTTTATAGCAGACTAGTTATGAAATAATATTTGAAAAGGAGTTTTTATGCTTTAATTACGTGCACTATTTTGTAATGCTCAAACAAGGTGTAAGATTTGTCGATACAATAAGGATTAAATACAATATTACAACTTTGAATATTTTTTCTTAATTGTGAATCACAATCTTTTAGATTTGTAAACCCTTTTAACCCTTAGTTCTTTATGTAAGATTTAGAACATTTTCAGTGAATGCAGTACGACTGTATGTTAAAGTGCGCGGGCGCAGCGACACACGACTCAAACGCAACAAAAGACACGGGTGACTTTTGACTTTCGTCGTGTGGTTAAGCTTCATAATTTAATTGAGCCCGAACAAAATCCGGCCGTGTATTAACATACAATAGGCCAGTCAGTTCCGTTGTGCCCGCCAGGTCGAGGGCAAAAAAACACTACCACTTGCGATTGACAGTGACGAACAACGTGACAATTTATTCACCAATAATGACCGATTTTGTACCCTAGCGCGCGATGATAGGGTCTAATGTTGATGATAATAGTTGGAATATAAAACCTTCTTCAATTTATGTGGAGGTTGGCAGACGTCCATCGAAGGCAGCCCATCATGACTCCGACGACTGTTTGACGGGTGACAAGTATCAGTAAAAACTCCAGCGTGACTTACCTACTGCTGATCTGATTGCTATACCAAGTTTTGAGTTATTGCGTCCACTGCTTTTTTTGCCTTCGCGATGTCACGGGATTCTTTTTAGCTACCCTTTGTTTACCTTCTTGAGAAGCATTAGGGATTGCTATGAGGTTTGCGGTTTTGGTATTTTTGCTCGTTTTGTAAAACGCAATAATGAATGGAATGGTCGTTACCATTTCGAGCACGTCCTGTGCTAATGCTATTGCCAGTTTGCTGTACATTTGTTGTAAAGGAAATCCATTACTTACATACCTATTAATGGTACATTAGAAACTCCAAACTCATATAAAGCATAATAAAAAATTATATAATGAATATGTTGTTTTTACGAATGCTTTAAACGTGATATCCTGCCAATACAGCAATTTGATTTTTTTTCGAACTATTTCTAGAGCATTATAAAAATTTATTAACGTTTATTACAACTGAAAGAACGTTATAATATTAGTTAGTATTATATTAATACTACCAGAGGTGTCGCGCAACTTCAAATGAGTTTCTTGATTTTCTCTGACAATAGGAGCGTACATCTGTTTTGTATTAGGTGAAGGTAAATTTTCTCTATTCTAGAAATCAGCTACGGTAATTAGGTATTCGATGGCATTGACCACGTCTCACAATGGTAATATATAGTGCTCACTGCGACAGTCAGGTACGCGAGGCGTGAATAACTTTTATAGAGCACGACACACGATTTACTACCTATATTTCATTATTTCTATTCGTATGAATAAATCACGCTTAAATTCAGTTGCGAACATTATTGTCGTATAACTTACAAACGTAATATCTATGAACTATATTATGAATACAATTCAACAAGAGTTTTTTTTAAGTAAGAAAATCTCTAAAATATATTTACTTGTGGTTCAGAAGTTACGTATTTTTATTTATATCAATTTTTTCTCAATATCTGAAGGCGTCATATATATCGTGTCGTAACAGTAGTATCTAAACAAAACGTATGTCACGACACTTTCTACTCAATACAAGCCTCACATACACAACTACAGTACATCCGGGTAACGTCTTGTTTATGTGTATGTTTGTTTGTTTTCACTATACGCGGCCATTTTCACCAATGCAATTTTCACAATTGTCTACTGACGTACAAAATTTTAGCCTGACAATGAGTACCGTCACCTCTATCATTTAACTATGAGATAATTATTAGATATTCAATATTCATCACTAATTATTTAACTTATTATTTTTTTTTTCTTAAAAAACAAATAGTCTTTCTTCGCAATTAATTAAATGTATTATGTCCAAAAATAAATTTTCATCTACATTTAGAAATAAAATTAGGGAACGAAATAAAGGTAAAAATTTTGCCATTTAGCAAAACTTATCTATGATAAAAGAATAAAATAGAAAATTATATAATATAAATATAAAATGATAAACATAAAAAATTTATTTATTGCTCGAAATAAATTTTATTATGGTTCCTAATTTTTTTTACAATAAATACAATCATCCGTTAGGTAAACACATATATAAAATTTTAACGTTACAACAATTTATAATAAATAGAAATTAGAAATAATAATGGTTTAATAAACTATAGTATTTTAGACAGTGTCTAATTTAATATATGTTATGTCACCCACATTTATAAAGCTTTAAGACAATATTGACGAATGTGTACATCGAAGTAGGCAGGTTCGGTAGGTATATTTGTGATTTCTTACGTCGGACGACAGTACGTGACGGTATTACGAATGCGATGACTTTATGTGGAATGTGACGGAGAATTTATATATATATATATATATATATATATATATTTCTATTAATCATTTGATATGGATTTTCTAAAACATTTCCATACCTTCAGTAAGGTTGATTATCAATTTTATTATAAAATTATATTGGTTTAATTTTAAAATCAACGTAATAAAAGTGGTATAATTTTTATCTTATAAATGTTCTTATTACCCGAGCACAACCCTAAACAGAAAGGCTATTACATCTATTGATCAGCAATTAGTATGAACCCGCAAAGGATACAAGAAAAACTCAACATCCACAGTCATAGTTACACACAAGAGTACGCACTGAACATACCATTTGACAACGTTTATTAATAATCAATTAATTTATATAGAATTAAAGTTATTCGCCAACAATTTACTTCATTTATACCGTTCTACAAACAGCATTCCAAACATTTTCAAATGTATCAGTTATCATCACGATAATTACATATAAGGAGATTATAAATAATGCAGTCGATAACTCGTTAAGGCGACATTAAAAGAATGGTCATACATTTAGTTTGCTACATTTACCCTATTCACTTACGACACGTGGATCTATATATAAAATTCAATTAGCTTAAATGTTATATATTTTTATGTCAAAATCAACATGCGATTTCTTTTACTTTTACGACATAAAACTCCACATGAAATGTTTTTTTATTTAAATAGAATTAATATTGCTGAATAAATTAATATATAAATCGCATTATAAAAATCAATAGTGCTAAAACAAAAATGTAGTCTAGCGCAGTCACTATAAATCAATATAAATTACAGCTTTTATTAAACCCATAAAATCTGGTTTCTATGATATCCTTCAATGTAATCAAGAAATGTTTATGTATTTTATGATAATTGATATATTAATGAAAACTTTATTGCTCAAAACTTTGTTATTCAATCGATAATTGATTAAGAAATTGATGCGTTTTTCTTTCAGTTACACCGGTGAGATTTAAATCAGTGGTTGTAGTGCTATAACTTAAGGTACACTAGACAAATTTTTCTGAATAAACCGTAGCAAGCACACCCAAAACATTGGGTTTCTTATCGATTTAGTGAATGCGTATTTAGTATTCTGTACGCGGACATAATGCTCCCGCATGCGAGCTGCTCTATTTGGGTGATCCTTATACGGACCGGACGTCTACCGACGTGCATCCCGCGACTCACTGTATCAACTATTCTGTAATGAAATGTATTTACGTTTGTTATATGCGTCATTTGCATGATTTCACATAATAAACACTTATTTTATCAAATATATCTCTGTACAACAAATGAATTACAAAAAAATAATAATAATACAAAATGCACATCGCTAAGAACGTAATGTTAAGTTAATTTTAAGTGTTAGAAATGTTAATATTAAAAATACATACAAAGTAGAGTTCGTGACATGTGGGTGCATTTCAAACAGGAGGAAAGAATTTCCCTGACACGATTTCCTCGCAAGGTCGACGGCCGAGCCACGGTCGTCGGGAAGAGGGGTACGTATAAGAATTGCGAAGCATTCAATAAGAATATTTTAAGATTATAACTTAACAAAAAGCAATCAAAAATAATATTATACATAATACAACAACGACTTTATTAAATACTTTCAAGATTGTAGATTTGAGAGAATTTAACGAGTGACCGTGACTAAAACCTATAGCGATTTACGCTAACTAATTTAATGCTTATCGAAAAGGTAAATATTATGATAGATAATGTGCTACAATATGGTATATTAAAAGTAATTCATAGTGAAGTTAGTTCATTCGAGTGATCTGTTAAGTCTTCCAGAAAGTCTTTTTATCCAACTGTCCGGAAAAATAATAACAGAATTCTGCTTCATGACAAACGTATCCTTCTCAAATGTCATTTCCATTTCTTGTAAACCGCAGTTGCAAGTATGTTATGTTATAGGTGACGGTAGACTGTCTTATTTTTATTGCACATGAATTAATGCTTGTTCGTTACGTATAACGTAATAATCGTTTTATTTGACGAATTCAAATTTGGAATTATTATACGTGTGTCTATTAATCAATGATGAAAATGCTATTGAAACATTTTTTACATTGTTTATGTCTAACCATAAGATGAAATATTTACAAGAATCTCAGATTTTGATATTGGAAAAATTTTTTTTTTTTTACTACTAATATTTTTATATTAATAGTTCTAATTTGATAAGATTAACGTGGAACAACTGACATACAAAGTTCTAAAAGAGCCTGAAACCTCTGTATCTTCATTTAGTTTATTATTATCTGTTACATTAATGTCAAAGAAATAAGTCAATAATACCTATAAATAAATTTCAGTATTCTGTTACTGTTTTCCAATAATGGCAGTTTTACATTATAATCAATACAAAGCTAATTACAAAAAACTTTAAGTAATCCTACATCCTGTCAATAGCTGATTAGTATTTCTTTATAGTTCCAGTAACATAATTATTTACTTAACAGTATGGCTTAACCAAGACCTAACTGAGAGTTGTATGATTCACAGGAGAATACTCGGTTCGAATAAAATGATACAATTACAATATATTTACATGCATTCTATAAATTGTATTTACGTGGAATAAATTTATAGTCATTAGTTAATGATATTCAACAATTCATTCTTAATGAAGACATAAGATTATCTTGAATTTCCATAATTCTTAGGTATGGAGTCGTTACGACTTAAATGCAGTTTAAAACTCATTTTACTTATATAGAAATCAAGTCATCATCAGATAAGAACAAAAAGATTACGGGATGAAACTGTACAAGGTCAAATTAATACAATCAAGATCTATAACATTATTTATATGTTTTCCAAGCTTCATCAGTAGGTTTTTAATGTACACACTTAACATATAGCACAAGACACACAACATTCTGCCATATCAGAATATAATTAGCCTCTTTGTGAGATATAATTAATTTAGTTTTGCTATAGCTCTCTATAAAAACTTAAAAAAAAAAATTCATACACATATACATAAATCAATATTTTTACAGTTATGACAGCACACTTCGAATTAAACAATTTAACATTGCAAAAGAATATATTCGGATTTTGAACTTGAAACGCCAATTAATTGAAAAAAAGAGTGAAGAAACCTAATATTAAAAAATATTTTAATTTAAATGAATTTACTGTAATTAATTCATGTTTTAATATCGAATAGAAAAATATCCAAGACACTAAATTATGAGTTGACCCATTAAGGCCAGATCTAGAAGACATTAATTGTAAGAAATCGAAGTGGTACCTTGTACGTGAGTGATTTTACATAAATCACGTACAAACTCTCATAAAAAAATTATAAAATGGTACCGGTTCTAGATTGTCACTATAAATTTTAATATTGATAGTGTAAAACTTTGGCTACACTAACGAGCGAGCACTAAAAAAACGATATCAGTATATCACGCTCATCCGCGTTTTGGACATCACATTCAATGAAAACTTTAAAAATGCTCACAGAGAATGCATTAGAGTCGACACTGTTTTATTTAAATATTTATATTTTTGTAGCATTTATTTTTATTCAGCTTAAATCGCTTGGATACATCAATCAAAGAGGACAAACAAAAAGCAACCAATATTTTTTTGGTGTATTTATAAATATTAGATATTGTTACATCTTTTAGCAATCCAAAAATGGAAGTTAGGTTTTTGCTTCCACACTTACGTGAGGGTTAGAGTGGAACCGTTAGCAACTCCCAAGGTAGATTCGCTTGACTAAAGTATCGAGCCATATTTCATGATGCAAGCTGCCGTTTTCCCAAGAAAAAATGTTACGAAAAAGGAGTTGTTCGCGTAAAATATCATCAGCAACATACACAATCAAGCGCATCGATCCGCCCGAGTGGTCGCGGCCATTATTTTTACAAGCAGCGCCTACTAGTACCGCCCCCATATTTGAGCACTAAAATTTTTTTTTATTAAATATATTTTTTCTAATTGTCTCGCGACCGCTCCACCGCACTCTGTAACCCACAAAAACGTGTTCCACTCATTATGAAACACGAAACTATGATATTTTAAGTTGCCTTGCCGTTCGTACGACAAGCGACCTTAGAGTTGCGCAGTCGACGCGGCGACCAATAAATATATGCTTTACTGTTATCTATAAACAACCTTCAGCTAGGAGCCGGACCGGTATCGAAGCGAAACTATTCTAATAAAAAACCAAAACCAGTCCAAATTAAAGATAAAATGTTGGAAAATGTTGAGGGAATTAAACGAGCGTAGGAGTGTCGCGTTTAGCTTTAAAACTGGCTCAAGCTGGTGCTTTACAGGTCCATCTATTGCTACATAATTTTTCATTACTTCTATTACTTAAAACATAGGCATCAAAACAAAGACATAATATATCCAAACATTTCACTGATAGATTTCAAATCACCAAGGTTTTTCAATGTATTGCTTATCAATTTTAGTCAACTATTTATGTAGCAGTGAACCTTGTTTTAGTCCTCAATGTAAATTACTTGTTTTCCTTTTGCTCGGTTTTTAGTTTGAATGCCAGCCACCTGTTGTCACTTCAATGTGAGATCAATCTATTTCTATGTACATAAATTAAATTATTTTAGTCCTAATTATGTTAATTTTGTCGATTCAATCGATGTGTGAGTGGTTGGTCTTTATTTTAAGTGTGACAATATTGTTTTATATGTATGTTATATGGACTGCGTAATAATATAAATATCTTAATATAAATTAATATTATTTTACTCCTCTGCATGTATGGTATGAGCCAATGTATTTATATATCATGGTTTATTACGAGCATAACAGAAATGTTGAAAAACAAACTATAAAACAGCTGAACTGATAACCGAAGACATATTTTTAAACATAATACACATTTCAGTATATTTTCTATTTTGTGTTCATTTGAATGAAATAAATTTAATAGAAATTTTTACTCATATGTGATGGAAAATCAGTAACAATTTTCGTTTTGCAGCAATTATCATAATCAAAGTCAATAAAGATCATGAATGTAAGAATGATCGTAAATACGAATTAGAGGACCGTACATCGATTTGCTGCATCAAATATAGAGCTGTCGGTTGTACGAGTCACAAGGGATGCATAATTCCAAATATGTTTTATATCCTCCCCCCGCACGAAGCTCTATAAAGTATGAATTTTCCCAATCGCAGTCAGGTGCGATTGCTTACATACGCGATTTATTATCGATGTATGATTTTCCTCCCTATTTTATTGTCGGTGTTATTATTGAATTATTTATAGCACTGATATCGATTTCAGTTTCCTCTACTGTCTTAGTACCTTTTGGCATTCCTTAATGATCTATTCATTACAACTCTCCGCTTCGTATACGTATTTCTATTTTTCGAAATTCAACCAGTTTATCGCTGTTTTCGAAAATTTTTATATCTTTTCAGCTTTCTCTTCTAGCTTACTATCATTCTAACAGATGATTTCTTCATTGTGTACGGTTTGCAATTTCAATTTCTTGTTGTATAAACTATGTAAGTAGGTCCCTTTTTTAAACGCCTGTATAAAACGATATTTACGAGTAGGTGCAATGAAGTATTTGACTTAAAAAAACTTTGGACACTTAGGCCACATTACAGTGCCTTTCTTTTGCTTTAAAATAAAAACTCAACAAATATCTTTTCAACATATAAACATGAATACGAAACTGCACTTCAATTTATTCGTAACTATTGTGTTTATTTAATCTCAATAAAAAATCACTTATAATAATTCATTAATATATACAAAGTTCTTTCAAAAAATACAAAATATGTCTTTTATATTTTCGTTCCACGCATTATTCTTAAGAAACAGTCGTTCGTTGAAAGAACAAGTCAGACGAAATAAAGGCAGAACAGTTAAGTAAATTTCTTCCATGTAAACCAAGCCTATAATATTATTCATTTGAATGTAATTTAAATTGTAAAAACTTGTTTATCGAGGTATGAAGTGTCTAATAATGCAACATGCAAATTCAAATACAATGCAACACCGATTGAAGTGGGATATAAGAAAATATGTACTTCATTAAACACTCTTATTCATATTATATAAGGTATATTTGATACTAATTAAGGTTTTCCTAATACCGAATCATGTATTGGATATTGTTATAATGTAAAAAAAATATGAAAAATCTATCAGTGTTTAAAGACACTGATACTTTGTTCTGTTACGAATTACATATAACACTGAATGACAATTTATTATTTAATCTATGTATAAATTAGGAAATTATCACTAATTGCATTCCATGGGATATATATAAGTGTTGTTAGTTGTAAAACGTCATAAAGCCTTAATTATAAATTAGGATAGAGTCAGTTATGTAATCAAACATACCAGACGTATCATTCCCTAGCGATGTGAGAAATTCCACACATTTACACCATCGGGATTACGACTGGTGCAGTTAAACGGGTTAAAGGTTATAATTAAGACATCTGATACATAATTATGTGTTGGTACAGTGACGTACAAAGTACGGCGTCGTAGAGATTACCGCTTTAATATTATAGATATTTTTATGGCAAACCAATCTCACAATTCGTTATATTTTTAAGTAAGAGTCGATAGAGTTCCAAAGATTTCACACAGCCACCCAGCCAGTCTTAATATTCTGAATCAAGGGCAAGGGCTAAGTTTTGAATCCATTAACACAACCCTTAATAAGCTAGCTCGTAAATTGTCCTTAACAACAGATTGGGAAGCACCGTACAGTTATAACTTTTTAATTTTCTCCTACATTTTCACAGTTAACGCAGACCTTTTACCACTTCTAAGGAATGTAGAATTTAATTGACTGTTATGATTTTTTACAAATGTTATTTCAGATGTGCCGTTTGAAGACTGTAAATAAGAAAAATAAACTAATAGCAATCACATGATGATTTATTATGGGAAACCTTGCTCTATCAAGAATCATTTCATAACAATCTAACATGAAATCCTGTCTAAAGTTCATTATGATATGAAAATTAATTAGCCAATAAGTAACGTTTATAAAATGATATTCAAAATTTGCGATTATTCACTGACCAATTAAGTTAACACGCTTCTGAGATGTAAATAAAAATATATTCAAAATTTGTAAATATTACAAATAATATGATTTTTCAACTTTAATGAACTGTCCTGTCTAATCGATTCCTAAGCTCACGCCCGCTAACCCTTTTCCTTACCATACTTCAATAATGAAATCTGGGGTGTTAAATAAAAAAGAAAACTGTCTTAATTAAATTTTCTTTAAAAAAAAAATTAATAAACGCACATTGGTGCCAGCCGCTTTCGACATGATATTATTTTTTTGATAGTAATGGCTTTTGTTCAGTCCATTGTCGACCCTCCTTTTTTATAACTTAAATAGGATCAATAATAAAATAAAACTTAGTTATGTTTCAACTTAAGATAGGAAAAGTTAACAATACTATTTAAAAAACATTATTTGTGCATAATTGTAATGAAACTACCATTAGACGTCTTCACAGCAAACTAAAATTATCAGTAAGAGACTTACCGTTAAGTTTTGTATTAAATCGGTAAAGCTATTATGAATAAATAAATTTGAATAGAATTGTTATGAAACGATAAATGTTTTTGCACAAAATTCGTTACAAGACCCACACATATAACTCATAAACGTAAGTCGGCCTTCACCTGATTCCTGTAACACATTGAGGTCGAAAATAATCAAATGATAGAATATTTATTAATCAATATATCACAACGGTGTCGATGTTCTTAATGTCATTAGAAATTAAGTGAAATCTGTATGTGAATTAATTATATACATCTTGCTTTTAATTATGTGAATATTTTATTATACGAATGCATACATTATTTTAGTGTGTTAAATGTTTAGCGTTCATTATGCAGAATATTAATTTTTGAGCGATGCTTTGCTGTTTTTTTTTTTGTTTGAGTGATTGTCGTGTTTGTATAAACTCAGTTATTCATATGAATGAAAGCTATGAAAATGGTAAATAAGATTCAAACGTCGTCGAATATGCAGAATAGAAAAATATATAAATACGCAAAAACATGGGCGAATAACGTAAGCCGGGAAGATAGGCAGATAGAGGTGCAGTGCAATATTTAAATAAACACTTAGTAACAATAACTGTGATAAGCGCTGCGGCTCCCAACCAAGATACCTGGCGTACGATGAGCAGAAAAAAAATATATACTGGTAATACTTATATATACTTAGATATACATAATCATGATCTATATATTACATATAGTATAATAACCGCGAACTTTTTCTGCATACTAATTTGATGTTTTGGTTTTGAGGAACTAAGAACATTTAAATACTTCGATATTTTCCTTGCATGACTAACAAAATAATAACATAAAATACAAATAAAGTTTATCAATGTAAGCTCAATACATTCTCAAAATAATTCCAGTCCAAAAACAAAACGCTTCATTTTATAGAAGTTAAAATTTTAATATAATTTCATATTCTCTGCCAAACAATAGTCTACTATAAATAAAGGCGTACCCGAAAACAAACGTAAGATTTCAACAACGTAGCAACTGGTTTCAGTTAAACTGCTATACAACTATAAAAAAAAACTTATAAGTAAAATACAAAATACAAATGAATTATTGTTACATTTGTTATTAGCCTCAGCAAATTGCATCCTGAGGTATTTCCTTGCAACTGCAGACAGGAATTAAGCGTTTTTATTAACACACATTCATAGCAATTCCGTATAATACATACTCGGCTTATTTTATTTAACTGTATACGATACTAAAGTAAGTCATACCGTCTCTGATTGCGGATACCTATATAATTAAACAACTATTATTATTAACGGACCGTTAATCCACGGTACGTTTGCGTCTGGCGAACTAAGAACATATGAATTATCATTGCCAATAAAAGCAAATTACCAGCCATTCAGTTCACAAAACATTTTCGGTGCTCCCCGTCTCACTTTCCATTTATAGCTTTTAATTATATGTTGGATGAGAAATTAACATTTTTATACTTTCTATTGGATCACATTCTCCAAATATTTTTTTAGGTATCTCAACTGAAATGAGCAGAAAACATAGTAAATAAATATTATTTAAAAATATTTTTCCGTATATATTTTTCTGAGCATCCTACACTGTGAACCTTACTCCACGTATCATACTCTCATGAATAATGTATAACGCTCTAAATAATATACGATTACAGTAAAGGAAAATGCACTTTCTTTGTCTCGTGTAGTTTTTGTGCTGTCCCGCCAAATTCGGGTAATGACCGCTGTATAGAGCGAGTATTTAAACAATATATAAACATCGTATTACTTTGACGGTAAAGAAAGTCTTTTTATTGCTTTCAGTGGAATGTTTTATGAAAAGCATTTGGTAGATTCAAAGATTAATGAAGATGAAATATGTAGGTCTTTTTTTTTTTTTTTTAGTATAATGACAAGTATTTTTCATTCGATGATAACAGATATCTGGGCTTGGTTTTAGAAAACGTCCGTGATATCGGTTATTAGCGCAGTATCAGTTAATTGCGTAATTATCGCCGTTCTGAGGCCTCAGCTGCCACGAGATGCTCACAGATTAAATACAACAGTGTTTCAATTTATTGTTAACATTAATATATTAATGTAAATAGCTATGAGTATTTAAGATGTACTCTTTTTATACTATCTATTTTAAACTGTACCGCGTGTTATGGTCTATGGTTATTATACCGCTATCCGATTATTTTATATTTTCTTTTTAATTTATGAATTTAGAGAAAAAAAAAATACACAAGAATTTGAACACATAAATTCTTTTACTTATTTTTATACAACTTCTCAAGATTTGATTTATTTCTATACATTTTTTTTTTTACTAAAATAACTTTAATAAATAAATAACAAATAAATGGCAAAGATTTATCTGGAATTTCAACAAGAAACTAAAAAACGTATATTTTTATAGACAATAAAAATCAATTTCAAGATATTGTTAGATGAAATATTGATAATACTTAGTCTGTGGTGAGATGATTTCGCGTGATGCTTGCAAGGACGAAGCGTGGGACTATGAGGATCTCTACCGTACTACGCCCTTATTACAACAATGTCATTTACTTAAGACAAACAAAAACATCGTGAGAATGGCCGTTAGATTACCTGCGTGACTAGAACGATGTCCCAGTGTCATATCGAAGTTAATTTAATTACCGCTCAGTTAAGCCTTTAACAATTGTCGCTATTGAACTACGAGTTTTAATACCTGAATGTTAAACAGAAGTAGAATGAAGTTTAATCGATGCTTATAGGTTTTTCGTTCTATATAGAAGCTATCGGAAAGTTTTCGAGCTGGTAGTGTTTGTTCTCACCGGTCATTAGCTTTGCTAGCAGGCGTTACAATAAACAAACACACATCGTATGCCGGTCACGCACGGAGCCGCCGACGCGCCGTCGCCGGGTAGCCAGTGTGTGGGGGGCCTTACATTGAATCTTTTGAAAAGAACTCTGTAAGATTATGAATGCCTGGTATATATGTCATTTCGACTTATCGACATTATTGATACATATTTTGAATCTATATACAATACGTTTCAACAACGACAAAAAGAAAAATCCCATAGTTGTACAATATAAATTATGACCACAATGAACAAGAACTAAATTCATAGTGAAATTGACAAAATTTAATACATTTGCACTGAAATGTCGATATACTTCGAACACAATGAGTATATTGAAGCATTTGCATAACGATCGTTTAATATAGATAATACAATAATTTTTCTAAAAATTTAATTTCAATTATATTCATTTCAAAAATTTCCTTAAAGAACCTCTATTATAGTAAATAATTTTATTATATAAGTTAATGATAGAATCGTTTTATCGAATGGACTATTGAATAGGAACCATGCATTAACTTGGAGTGTTCGTTATTAATAGCAAGCCAGTGGAAGCAAATCTGATCAACTATATATTGTTTTACAATAAAATAAAGGATAGTTAACATATCAAAGGGTTATGTATTTTTCTTAATATCACTCAAAAAACATTCACTTCTTTTTAATAAAAATTTAACTTGAGTAGTTTAACTAACCAGCTTGAGATATTAGAAAAAAACAGTATCAATTTTGATCCCTAATAAATATGATTATTGTATACAATTATATTTGTTAAATGATTATACATAAATTTTAATACATCAGAGATATTATTAAATACAATATCGATGAGAGTTTATTCAGGCTCTACATTTCATCTGTTCAATGTTATAAGTAAGGATTTTTTAAACATTCCTTTTATCTCATAATTATTTATTTATTTGGTTAATAAAAAATGGAGTCAATATAAATAAAGTTATAATTTATATAATATAATAAAATTTTATTGTAACACATACATATATAGCCTTAATTATTGAACACTATTCTTTTTATACTGAGGCGTATTGACGTCAAGCGTTGATATAGCATTTTATGTCACTGGTTTTAACAATCTGCTGGGTGTGAAGCTAAAACGATTCAAAATTATATTAATATTCACTTCATCTTACTCGAAGGAATTTAAATGGCTGTACATTTGTATTCATTATACCCGACCAGTCTCCATACCCGTATTAATATATATTTCCTTATTACAGGAATGCATCGTATACAAAAATATAGTGACAGAGAAAATCAAAAGGTCAAACTTTTTAATCACCTAAAATTTAGTTGTTTTTTTTGTCTTAGCTCCAAATGGAGTATTTTTTGACTCCAGACACCTTCTCTCCATTCTCTCATCTCCTTATTCTTGACAATATAAATTGTAAATATATCAAAATAGGCTGAGTATTTAAAGTTTAACAATCACATAGAGCGACATACAAGAAGACGAAAAAAAAACGACAAAACGGTAAGAAGAAAATGTCTTCTTTTTCCATTCTGCTGGTAAGTATTCAGCTAGTTTGTTCTGGTTAATAGTATATTGTATAGGATATTACAATTTTATAATTCATACATTTGGAGTAATATAAGTCATACCATTTTATTTTATTCATTTTGTTAGTTGAACTCAGTTATTATGAACAAAAGATTTTTTTTCAATTATAAATCAATACTTCAAATCAAAACATGTATGAGACGCTGTGTACAAGTTTTGTCGTCAGTCAATGGAAACGTGCACATTTTCGTCTCTCCGTTGTATTGTTAGGTAGCATTAGTCCACATTAGACACGCGACTTTACGTGGTCCATTGTCAAGGAGGTCACTTACATCTAAAAAAAAAAAACAAAAGAGTTCGACATAAGACCGACTTGTCAAAAATTCATCTAACAATATATAAACTACCGCTTACTGTGTGTTTAAGAAGAATATATTGGGAGGCATTTGTAAGTATGGGATACTTTTTATAATATTTAATTTACTTTTATAATATTTAATTAACTGTAAATTACAGTATACGAGTATACTTTGATATTAAAGAGTTCTATAATTAATTTGTATGTTACAATTAACTCTGACATCGTCAGGGATTAAATTTAACTATTTAATTATAATTACCACGTGAGCCAAAGAAAAATTGTGCATTTGTTGTTATTTTATGCATGTAATGGGATCATAGGTAATTAATTAAAGTCCATCAAAACGTAGTGTATTGAGCACACAACAAATACATCCGTTATGTTGCTTCATATAAAAATACTTAATCCTCAGCAGACTAAATAGCTATACTTAATCAATGGAAGATCTAAGCATTAAGTCCCCCACGCAGTCGATACGTATCGAATTGAAATGACGTCTCATTCGTCCGATTTATTACACTTGTACACGATATTTCATGTATTTTATCAGCCACAGATTAAAACTTTGCCATACGAAAGTGGGTAGCCTATTGCCTGTTTCGTATAATGATCTGCCAGACTGTGGCCAAGATTTTGTATATACAGGCAAGGGCGGTGACGCAACATTTTGCATGCCGTACAATTCCCAACAGGACCATAAATCATTGCATCCGACAAGTGAACAAAGCCGAGTAACGCGCCGTGTCTATGTGGATTTTGAACGATTTTGGTTTATAATCATTTTTCATCTGACTTTGAGCAGAAATTTTACGCTGATCATGAGCACTTTGTGATCAGGAATCGCAACGCTCTGTCATGTTTAAATCTTAATGATCATTACATTTGTTTTTTTTGTGTGGAGAAATATTGAGTATACAATTTATTTAATTTTTCGATGTGGTATTTTTTTGCGAGCATTAATTGTTAGTGATATAGGTTCTACGAAGCTAGACTCTGTCATAGCGTGTCGGATGAACCTTGGCCGGCAATTTGCGAATTCGCGTGATCTGCGCAGACGCAACCAAGGTTTTGTGCCTTTTGGTACATTATGTAATACTGATTTATCGCTTCAAAGTGTATTATCAGTAATTATTTTTATTCATACGTGATTCAATTTATTATTTGTTATTTACATGCAACAATTATATCAACAGTTATTACATGTAGAAACAGTTTTCGTTTTTTTTTAACAAAAAATCTCTAACACTAAATCGGAGTTCAAAAAACAAGTTTCGTTGGTGTCTGATATAACTACATTTCAATTATTATTATTTGTAAGGAAGCGTGGCTATCTATTGTGTTTGCTCAAATCAGTTACCCCTTCAATTATAAAAAAAAGTACAGTCGAAATCATTTTTATATGTACAATATTTAAAATTAGTTAGTTGTTAACGTAGAGTATCTTATTATCTGTATGAAACAGCAAAATATAGAGTCTTTCTTTGCATCCATAAACAAATTCACAAATAGTAATATATTTCAATATCTTAATATAAATTAACTAATTAATATCGAATATTTATTAAAAAAAAAAGAAATTAAAGAAGCCTACTACACAACTTTATTTAAATTCATTATGAAGTCCTTAGATAAATTATTCAAAATTTCACTTGCAGAGTGTGAGAATTTATTTAAATTAGTGTACTTGCGGCAAACCTGTTTCTATCCAAGGATGGGGTAGCAGCCACCCCTGGTCAGCATCCGAGCACCCGGCTAATGTATGCAACAGTTCTGTGGCTACACAATTTTATTATTAACCTAAACCAATTCAACAAGAAACAAAAGATTGTAACGATAACGTAACGACACGATAAACAATGTGAGAGTGATCCCTCGACGGATTATTATAACTTTTATATTGAATGGAAAGCAATAAAATGGTCATTAATATTTTTTTGAGGTTAATAAAAGTGATACTTTAACAACGTCACAGTGAATATAAAATCTTCCACAATTATTTGCAAACAACGATATTAACACCTCAATAATCCTGTTTGGAGCATTGTTCGCGAATACCGAGATATTTCAGATGTTATTGTGACCCAAACCAGGCACAATGCTGGAAGCTGAACCACGCATACCTCACCCTTGTACGCTATCTCGGACCATTGTTGGGAAATTAGGTTTGTCGAATTCGCTTAGATAAAATATGCGAACTTGGCTATGTAATTCAATTCCTTGGTGACAAATAAGGATATGTTACTTATAAATTTACAATACAATTAGTCTGAATGTGTGCAATAAAAAAAAAACATAATGCACATCATAAATATTCTGCCACAATCACACTAATGCAAAATTCGTCCTTGCGCGACATATTAGCAGCGACTAATTAATTCTAATATATTCGTAGTTGGTTCACGAAATCGAAGTGACTATTCAAATTATTTTTTACAGAACCAAACGAGCGGAAATGAAACCGAGCTTTATAAAGAGACATAAGGACGTAGACATAACGGTCGAACGTATAAAAAAGATATATTAGCTGTTTAAATATAGTAACGAATGAATTGCCGATTAAAATGTAATAATTATAAGTAATTGGATATATTTTATTTATATAACTTTCTAATATTTCATATTATTTGACATGAGCGTAAAAATAAAATACAATATAAACATGCAAGCCAAATATCATTGTACTTTTACAACACTTTACTCGGTACCATCGTTCGAAAAAGAAAAATCGAAAAAGACTTTTATATATGAAATTAGGTATATATAAATTACGTTAATTTTACACTTAACTTTTACTAAACATTTTCTCCAATTATAACAACAAATATGTACATACATTAAAAATACAAAAATTTTCTCCCTTAGTTACGGACATTTCTCAAAGCTGTGGAACCGTAAACACAACGTAGACTGATCTCTTATAGAAACTATTTGTAAGTGTTTTAAAGATATTTAAGGATTCGACAGCAATAAACCTGCTAACCATACACTGAACGCAGCATCCAATTATCATAATCTGGCCTATTTAATGTCGATCACAATTATACCGAGTCGACCATCTTTTTTACACCCACGAGCGAAACGGGCGCATTCAAATGCAAATCCTCCTCGCACTAAACACTCTCAAATACACTTAACACATGCAAATCGTTTATTGATAAACAAATAATGGTATTATAATTTTATTACGCATTGTAGTGACCGCTCTTTTTACAGATGGCGCTTCTGCCACTCGAGATTTGAATTTATAATTCGTGTTTTTTTATTGTGGATACGTTCTGACGTTTTAACTAAAGTAAACGATAGTTTGAATTTGAGTGTTTGTTGCTAGTGATATATTTACACGTTCTGCTTTTGCTATATACAACTCTCAAACCATTAAATATAGGTAAGTCTATAACGTATATGAGAAACTTATTATTTCGCCACATTTTTACTTTACGTTAACAAATGCAAAATTATTTAATTTGTTTGTGAATATATTAATGTAAAACGCGTTGATGTATAGTTTTTTATTTAGTTACAAAAATATAAATGATTATCATTTTTCATTTTATTCTTATAATGTATTCAAAAATAAAGAATGTTTGTTTATTTAATGTTTGACTGATTAAAATTTACTTAGAGAAATGTTTTATTAACGCGAAGTTTTTTGATACATTTGAACCTTGTCTCCGCTTAAGGAACGAACGATTCATTTAGTTAAAATTTCTCTACAACCAATAAAAATATTGAATGTATGAAAAATATAACTGAACGCTTTAAGATTTAATTTAGTAGAACACAGAGAAAAAGTGCTAAAACAATATAGTGATCCAGAACGAAGTACAAAAACTATGTAAAATCCGCGCGAATATCGCTTACATTTAAAAACAATGATTTATTATTGTTAAATAAATTCTTACATTGATGTTTAGTTTCAGTCCCTTAAAGAATAGCTCATCAGCGTTTACAATTGACGGATTTCGACACAAATTCGTAGGGCCGTAATCTCATTAAGGCTAACTTGATTTGTGTTCTCGAAGGGACTTTGAGGTTTTTTCCAACCGCTTTGTTTAGCGACTGTTTAAATCCTCCCCCCAAAAGTATATCTATATACTATTTGGTTGAATATTAAAGTAAAATTTTCGTCAATTGAAAATAAAATACTCATTAGTGTGACGGCATTGATCTAATCTTGTGTCACAAGTTAAAAAGAAAGAGCTATTAAATTGAATTTATAATATGCAGTTAAATAAAATAAATAAATATTTACTATCATTTATCAAAAATATAAACGGACACTGTTTTACGACCCGCCAAGTAAAGTTTATACAAATTCCAGTGAACAAATTAATTATTTTTAAGTCTTTTTACATATCCGTAGAATTTTTGTGGCTCGCAACTCGGAGGGCAGCCTCTAATTGATTCGATTATGAATCCCCACACTTCTGTTTCACTGTACTAAAGAAACAAATTGAATTCTTTCTATTTACAGACATTAATTACACAAGTGTTTACCCAAGCGAATAAATAAAAGTTGAATCTCATTTATATTTTATTTATAAAATTTTCTTAAATAATTTAGTCAATTTTTATGACAAACTTACTGAATTGCATGTATCACAGATTTAATTTTGATATACCTATTACTTTAATAAGATAGAAGCGCTCTAAGTTAGAATTTTTAATTAATAATTATTATTTAGTACGATTTCTATATCGAGTTATAACGTGGTAAAGGATCAATCACAAATCCAATGTAACTCTCTGCCATTTTAATATCAAAATATCTTCTACATCACCACAACAAAGAAACAGTAACTTACAATTAGGGGTTCCGCTAATGACATAGACAAAATGGACATTTATATATATGCGATTTTTCCAAACAATAAGACTCTTGTTGATTCCGCATGACTAAACTGATTTTTGGATAAGGATTAATGAGCCGCAATGTAAGTAAGTATTTTCTTACTTTTGTGATAATTTGTATATAAATAATACATACATATATATTTACAACATTGAATATGTTAATTAGATAATAACTATAAGTATAATGTATGAATTAGTTAAGGAGATTTAGGTAAACGAATATTTGTCATTATGAACATATGTTTAAAAAAAATAATGATATAAATATCCATCAAATGGACAGCTTATTCTCATGTTTGGTTTCCAATTGCTGAAACGTTTAATCAGGCACCAAAATAATATTGGATGCCTATCTCGAATTTTTCATCGCTGGATATAGAGAGACGGACTTCATACATTTCTTAATTAATAATAAACTCTTTAGAAAGCTTAGCTCCTAGCTTTGTTATAATTTTGTTAGCTCAAATGTAAACCGTCTCGGATTTTGTCTAGACATGGTTGTTATCCTCCACCATCGTATACATATAATATTAATGAAATTTAACAACTGACAAATATTATTAGGTTTTGTGAGACATGAACACACTCCGTGCCGATACGTCACCGCTGTCAATGACATTCTCGGATTTAATATGAGTTTTATTAAACTTAGCCACTACAATTTCGGTTTTGTTAAACTACCCACACAGTTGCGGACTTTGCTGCTTAGATGTGTGATTTGGGGTTATTAGAAAAAGTGGTATGTTGTTATTATATTAACCGAAAAGCTGCTCTGAGCCAAAGCAGTAAGGTTGATTTTTTTTTGTCATATGTGATATATATGTAGCGCTAGATCATGCGGGAATATTTTGGAGCACGGTAACATCTGCCTTTATTTACGTTTTGGCTCCAAACTGCGGTACAATAGGCGCGCCGAATCGGACAGAGTTTACAATGGAAGGTTGTCCCGTTGTCCTGGGGACGGGGCGGCGGCTCCCTTTTATGAACAAAATACTAAATGACCTTTAGCTTTTAGCTTTGTTGCAAAGAAACGCTGCGATTTATAAATCGAGCATTCCAAGCTCCGTTTTTACGATCAAGGATGACCACTGCTTGTAGTCTTTTCTTTTTAGAATAGATGAATATCATTTATATCATATCAAACATGTTGAAACGTAATAAAATATAACATTTTGTTACTTGATTTTTAGGGTAGTTATACCAAGCACGGCTCACTCACGGATGTTCGAAAGAATTTTATAATATTAGTTAGAATTTACTAATTTTTAATATTATATACAAGTAGTTAATAGTGTCAGTGATAAATTGTCGGCATATTTGTCAATTCAACCAAAATTCAGTACAAATCATTGAACCCTACATGAGACATAATAGAACAATTAAAATATGCGATCATCCAAACCGATGTTACATTCGAGGAGTCAAAATGTAGAATTCGCGACATATGGTTAAGGCGGACCCTCGACAAATTAGTGTTTAAGAGATTGCCATCAATACGAATACAAACTGTCCAATCCATTACGAACAAATGGTGTTATTTAGTGCCATAACCGCAATGGTAAAGGTACGGTTAACTGAGGGTTGAAATTATGAAGTTTTAATTTTTTTTTTGTCACATTAAGCAATTTTATCAGCACAGAAAAGGGAAGATTTAAAAATAACTTGATTTGAGAAAGAATAATTGATTCAAAGTATTTTTTTTTTGCCTTGACTAAGAATATACTAATAGAATAGCCTACTAAGGAATTAATTAAGAAGGACATCTGTTAATTTATAAAAAAATATATACATCCATACCGACAGTGATGTGCTGAGTTACGATCGGCGTGCAGTAATCGAAGATCATTATCGGCGTCAATTCAATCGGACACAAGATTAAAACCGTTTAGTGCGCGTCTTAAAAAGTTTTCGACGCCAATTTGTAAGAGCCGTAATAATTTTTGTTATAGCTTCTGTATTTCGGCGACGTTGATTAGTTTTTGAAAGTTCTTAATTATTGCCATAGGGTATCAACGAAATAAATAGCTGAGATAAATAAAATTGTTGATATATCATTCAACACATAAAAATTGAGTTTTATTATTGTAACTATTCAAACTGCTATGTATTCGTTTTGATGCCGTGTTGTAATAATACCCTTTTATATACAACTTATTAAAATACTGCTCGATTTGTCCGATAACATACAAAAAGAATAATAAATCATTCCATTTCAATAATATTTGAAAGTGATGTCAAATAAATAATATACCTTCATAATACAACATGACAATGGCTGCCACAAAAAGATTGGCCGATTTGTAGTAACTTAAGTAGAACATAATGGAGCTAAACGAATGCTTTTCGAGGAGACGACTCACTTTTTTATCTTTTGAGTTAGAAAACGTACAATCGGTATCGAATATATTTTTAGGAGACGATAAGGGCTAACAATTGTGACGAACCCTTTCACAGCCCCCGCCTCCACCAGCGTCTTGTATTAACATAATTTGATATCGTCAGCAGATGTGTCGCGACTTTTACTTTTCGACTTCAACTTTCACCTCGTGAATGGTGATTTACATTATTTAGGATGCGCGGGACACGTGTCTAGTGACGACGGATCGATCTTCCTGCGTGATTGTATTGCACAATACGCGACCAAAAAAATGCGTGGGCGCAGCGTATTGTGGGCTGCTAAATGCTATGAGGACGCTTTGTCCATTGTGTGCTCGTGAGGGTGGCACTGTGACACATTTATTTAAACCCAGTTTTTTAAAGCCATTGTATTAAAAATTAGATATCGAAGAGTTCACGAAACGTGATACTATCTTTGTTCTTTGAATCGCATCCTCCTTCAATAGCTCCTCTATCTGAATAGTAATAACGCATCCCAACGATATTTTCTCAACGAGAGTTGTTTGGTAAACAGGTTAGCTTTCATTTTCTATAAAATAATAATATGTTAGACGAGAAGGGTGTGATTCGATAGCATAATTGATCAAAAAATTGACCGTTAGACGTAGCCGACGTCCAAGCTATCAGCTGATTGTAAAAATTCCTTTCATCTCGGCGTGATGAATGACGCTCGCGCAGGGATTTGAAAGGGTGGTCAATACGATTACAAAACACGTCTTACGTCGGTTGTTTATAGCGTTTGTGACCGTTTTATCGATGGTCGAGAGAAGCAGCATCCGGTTCTTGGCATTAATCTCGACAATGCGCCTCTATGAGATCGGCCGTTTGGACGCAAACTAGTTTTGGTAACGTTTCCCTAGTGTCCACAATAACTAATGCTGAGATGGTGCATAGTAATCGAATTTATTATAATCATGTTTATTGAACGGACATCTTTACAATTATAGCAAGATTATTTTCCCATAGAGATACATCTGCTACAAATACTGTACATTGTAGAATTCAAAATATAAATACAATATAACAAAATTAAGTTGAAAATTTTATAGATTTAAATTTTATAATCGAATAGAACTTTTTTTTCCTAACTGTAAAATAAGAATTAAAACCAGGTTCAGTCGAACGTATCCTTGTCAATTTTATATCAATAAAAAAAAATAAGACTATCAAATAACCGTGTCAGTAGTGTAAAATTGATATAATACATTTGAAATATTAATGAAAATGTAGGTTATTATTAAATACAAAACCAAACAACCATCCACCAATGACACTTCTCATGTAAATCAAATAAAAAATGTTTCCTACAGACGTTTGACCATAATCCATGATTAACGACACTTTCTACAGCTCTATCTTATCAATTTTACTCGACCCAGCGCATCTCGAGGCGAACTTCGGTTATTTTTGGTGAAGTATTCGAATGTATACTAGGAGCTGCTATAAACCAAATAATTTACATAAACCACTAACGGATCTCACGAAACCAGTCTCAAACATATTAATGCATGTGATCTATTAGAAAATCGCCAAGACACGAATCGGATAGCCGTGGTCAGCTTTGTAACATATCTTTTTTATGGTAATTTCTTTTTCCATCAAATCGACCGCTAGTAAAAACATAGTTGACAACACGGCAAATGCTCAACTCATTTGCATAAAATATTGGGGAATAAAATTTACATCTGCTTTTAAACGTTATGTTTATTTTTAAGATGTTGCGTAACTTGTTGAAATCAATTCCTTTAACGTTTAATTAGACCTAAGTTCTACACTACTTACTATGATTGCTGACTATAATTCTAAACGAACTTCGTGAAAGATTAGATATTTTAAAAATCGCGTATCTATGCTATCGTGTTACCATTGTACTATTATAGAGAACACGTACACATTACCTATGAGAGGACGTATTCCCAGGATTCCGTTAATACGTTCACATGGTGGCATCCCTTTCGGTCGAGTCAAGTGATGAGCGAAGACAATACGACCCAGCTGCCGGCCGACGATACCAGGTGAGAGCAGACAAATAATTTACACAGTAAAATAAACTTTATATCAACTGCTTCAAGTCAAGTTATTCAAACTTCAAGATAGTAAAAAGTATTTCAAGACGTTGAACTATTATAAATTGATCTTTAACTTTTTCGCGTTAAGATGTCTTTTCAACAGATCTGCTTGATAATTCCTGTAGACAATAAAAGTCTTAGTGATCTAGACTAGTTGACTAGAGTGAACTAATAATGTCTAACGTAACATACGTATTAGGCGTATGATTATAAAATCATTTTTAAGCTAAAGATGAGTCTTTTATGTGGTCTTGATTTACAAAGAATTTACGGCTAAGCTTTGGTTGATTATTTAAGCAAATGTTTGACCAGACAACAATTGCAAAAATGTTAATTTATGCAAAGGGGAAGTGGAGGCAAAAAGTCCAAATAAAGATTATACACCTGAGTCGGCGCATGCGCCGGATTGTTTGCAATAGAAGCATGCGCAGGTATCCGCTGTCACTCTTACGAATTAATTATACAAGCAATGTGAACACTTTAAGCACGCGTTCTCACACAATAGGAGCCACTGAATCTTTTTTCTTCTTTTACAATTAACATTTAATCAGAGTTACCAGCCTCATAACTACAAATTAGTTAGAATAATAACAATCAATGAATTTTTTTAAAGAAACTTACATAAGTTTCTAATAATTCTTGAATTATAGTTACAACAATTTTTTTTTGTTTTCATATACAAGACGAGACTAAACTAAATTACAAAACATGACACGTATTTAAAGGAGAAGGTTTTTTAACGATTTTCGATAACAATTTACCTTCATTGGACCATAAATATATGCTTCCCTGTTTTGCAATTGAATGGTACCTCCAGTCTTTGGCTTCATATTATGCACCTGAATAGTTGTTATGCTTTCATAAAGGGACAACGACAATAGGTTCGACAATTTCGCCACTGTAGGGCGTTTGTCAACGTGCTAATTAGGCGATTTTCTCACCTTACACAAAGATTGTTTTTGCTGACTTGCGGTTTTTTACAACATAACTATAGGGAGTTTTTGTGTATTTTTTTTTTGTCTATAAACATTTTTTAATGATAGTTTTTGTCGATTTTTTTATCGCTCATAATTATGAGTCTGATATTTATTCAATATAACGGTCGCCAGCAAATAAACTTGCTTTAATAGTGCTTGCGCTGGAGTGTGTTTATTTATACTATTAAATGTAAATATTTTTAACACATAGAATATCTTTACATACACTTACTCATATTCTGCTGTGATAAAAGGGAAATGAACAAAATAAATATGTTAAAGTTAAATCTTTACATTTAAATAGCAATCATTTGAAATTACTAGTACATTATAATATATTTGTTTAGGTATGAATAAAAAAACATGCTTTAAAGTCTGGAAGCTATTTAAGAGCTCGTTTTACGCTAAAGATAACATACCATTACATAGCTTTTTTTTCACAGATCGGATCCAAATATGCAGTTGGTTTTTACATCAATTCATATAACTTTGTCCCCAATCGTGACATGTTGACAATAGCTGCGGAGGAGGGAAAACAAACCGAACAAAATCAAAACCGGATTTCCAAAATCCCGTTCGGTTGCATTCGAAAGAAGCTCTGTTTTCGATTTCTATTCGATTGTTTGTTTTTTCGTTCCATTGTTAGGTCTGTCGGGACATCGACGTGCGTACCATTTTTGCAAAGTCTATTCCATTGTATTCGGACGAGTGACACTTGATGGACGAGACAGCGCAGTCTGCCCCCGGCACCCCGATGCTGTGAGGTCAAATATTATAAGAGACAAGACTTTAAACGGTCCCAAAAAAATATCTATATATATCGCGTTTAATTCAGCCTCCAAGGTTACAGAACCCGAGGCTACGCAACGGGATTCCTGTTATCATATTGGATCCCGTCGTCTAAATTAGTTTTTGTACGTCGTAAAAGGAATAAGACGCACCGGTCAACCATTGCTCGAAGCAACACTCGACCTGACTTTCGGGACTGTTAGCCTTGTATATTGTAATATAAATATAAAATATACTGTAATATAATATGCTCTTACCATACTATGATATTGATCGAAACACACGCTATTATTTATAGAATAGTCATATAAATATTTTTATTTACAGTTCTTAAAACATCTATTAAACTTTGCAAAAACGTTTAAAGGTCTCTTTAATAGTTTAAAATTTTCTCTCCTTAGTGATAAACCTGAAATATTTGATGAAAATTTGATCACCACAAAATTCATTTGCTTTTAGTCATCCAGTATGCTAATAATGCACTGCGCACGCGCCTTCAAAAAACATCACCATCCCATCACAACCATTTTTAAAGACCCTTACTTAAATAATAATGCAGTAACACGCGAGAGTATTCGCAAAATGCGATTCGCGAATTTCGTTTCTAAATTCCTGCAGTCTCGCTTTCGGTTTCATTTTTTGCCAGCACTATTGTCTGTTTAAGTCGAATTTGTGTTTCTGTATTCTTATGCCCTTAGGTGATTCGTTTTCCTTTTAGTTGGTTTTGATCGGGGTTCATATAATAAATGCAGTTTTTTAATTTGCTCGTTCAACGTCCTCACCAAGTTTAGGTTTAGCTCCAGTCACCGTAAAGGAATGCGAAATCAGCTGTCCACGTTTACTCGCACCAAACTGCTGAAGGGACTTTTAATAATGACAGAACACAACTATAATGAAATAGTCTGTTTTTGTGGCAACCACGATTAGCCCTCCCGGCGATCTGAGGTCGCAGACCCCTATTATTACCAAAACGATCCTAATAATATAATGATCCTGTCACAGTGTTCCAAAGAAAAAGTTCGTAAAGGACAATTTTCGTGAGAGTTAATATGCTATGAAATTTAGCAGACGTTTAAAGAATTATTTCAATGACGTATAATGATTTTATCAACCTTTATTATAGAACAGTTTTAATTTGGTCCTTGATTGAGGGTTTTGTTGAGAGATACTTTATAAATTTAAGCGGAAGTATAAATTGTTTTCAAAATTTACTTTAATTTGTATTCAAAAAGCAACACTGTTTAAAATAAATAATCAGAATAATCATCTTATTTAATTTTGTGTACTTCATAATAATTAAAATAGATTTATTTTTAACCTATCATATATTACAAAAACGAAACAGACTATGCAGATGTATGTTTTAATTTGACTATACCATTCTTCATATTTCCGGCAGTATTAATATTTATATTCATATAGTGAAATGTTAGGGTAATAATCGAATTACACTCAAAATTTCGTCTTTATTATGTTATATGTCTTATTGGCGATAGAATAATTTATTCCAAAGCACTTTCTCATTCCTTCTTCTACAAAGTGGATTGACAAACCTGGTATATTATTGTTCTTCCCATTAACTACTTTCCAAAGTGATCAGAATTTTCGTGCGATGTTTTATGTTTATTTAATAATTCACCTATTCATCTTATCTGTAATTGGTTATGTTCTGTTTACCTTTTATTTTCTTTTATCTTTTATTAAATTAACAAGTAATTATATAATCTTCTTTCTTATGATGCTGTAAATCGCACTTGAACCTATATAATCCGTTATATTAGATATTTATCTGTATAATAAGAAAAGAGATAATTTTTTTACGTATACAAATTCCTATAGATATTTGTAAGTGCGGACAGCGGCTCGACTGCCTCCAAATAGCACATATATATTGTTCATTACGTCTCGCGAGGTGAGAGATGTTGGCGCTGTGCACGCCGCGGGGGGCTGGGTTCAGGGCTGGCCGTGTTAAGACCGATGCATTTATGGCTATTGTCGTAATAACCGTTCTATTTAACAAGCTCCAAAAACTACGAATAAGAGAGAATGTTAATCGAAAACTCTTATGGACTCCATTCTATGTTAAATACAGAGTGAATACCTTTAAATTGATTTTATTTAAAAAAAATCGCACTCGAACATTTTGGTTGTGACCGTTCAGAATTACGACAAAATTATTTGATATGAACATGATGATATATATGAAGAATGTTCAATGGTAATTAACAGCGGTTCATTGGCACCATTAATATTAAATAGACATCCCTACAGGTTTTCACCGGGGGTCCGATGGACGTAGTTCGCGTTGATTTGTGCGAGGACTCCCGCGGGCTGTATTTGTACATGCACATGCGCCCACGCGACATCCCCGTGTCAATCTTACCATTAAACTATCCATATTTTTTATGTAAACTATCTATCGAGAACTCAATGGCAGATATCGCGTAGTGGAGAAGAACAAGACCTAACTTATATGGTGAAATAATGACAATTTTATCTGAAATCACAGAAGATGAAATTCCGTCCTGCAACACAATTTTCAAAAATACGATGTCCGTTATGAACAGGTTTGTGTATGTCAATCTATTTTGTATTAATTTTATTGGAAATAAATTTCGTTCGTATTGGTTTATATAAAGAAATAGTTGTCAAGGAAAATTCCAACATATATTATATATATATATATATATTAATATTTAAGCTTCCGGGGTTCTAAGTTGTTAATGCTATTAAAATCTTAAATTGTTTATTTGCTTGAAGTGTTTTTTTTCAATTCGTGATCATTTTATTTGTTTGTATACATTTCTCTACTTTTATCCTTTATGTCTAATACAGTGGTGTATTAGATATAAAATAAAATATTATGTATAAATAAAATCATACCTAACGTCAGATTTTTAAAAGTACTATTAAATTGCATCAAAAAATCCTTTGTATCATAGAAAATCTAAAAACATTATAGTATGTAGTAAAGTCCATAAGTATTTTTTTATTCTCGTATTTTAGTTTTAAAATTATTAATTACTTTTTATGTCCATTATTAATATGTCCATTGAAGAACAAAACATAAATGTTTTATTAAAAAAATGTCACTATTATATCTATAAATATAACTTTATAATAAGATAATAATCATTTATTTATCGCATAGATTTTTATATTGAAAATTAAATAGTAGGTTAATAAAGAAAATATGTGGTTAAAATTATTAATTAATTTCATCAAGCGACATGTTAAACCATATGTCTTAATGTATAATAAATAAAATTAAATTACAGCCATAATTCAAATGTTGAAATCGGTGAGAGTTCCGAATTTCAAAAAGGCTTGCAAAGCACTGATTAGTCTCATTAATTAACGACTACAGTGAGATACGTTTATTGATATAATACTGAGTGAAACTAATCTCATCTTGGTTGATTTCGTGTTGATATCTTTGAGTATTTTCCAATCTAAACGAGCCGAAATTAGAAGGCTAAAGCTACTAACCGGTCAACATAAAATTGGAAACCTACTGTAGTTGCGCAAGAGCAGACTTACTAGTTTGGCGCGGGCTGGGTCGCGTGGGATATATGAGTTTTACTGTTTATAACGTCTCGATTCCAACTGAAACAGAGCAAAATATATATTTTTTAATATTAACAGCTGTATCTATATTTTATTTATTAACAATTTATAGGAAATTATTTCAAATCAATTACTAAATAATAGACAGCATTTAATTTAATGCTTTAAAATCAATAGTTGTTTAAGAGATGTAAAAATTCATTCTGTTTCAAAATTATAAACGCCATCTAAGTTAATGTTATAAATGTTAAGTTATATCAAATTTAGACTCTGTTTTAACGAAATTTCACATACATACACGACTTAGCTGTGACACTTAATTTAATCGAAAATCCTGTATATCACATAAATAACTGAACTGGTCACCTTGCATACACGTTCATAACTGTCAACTAACTCAGTACTATTACTTGTTTAATATTTTTCATACCTCCATATCAATGGCGTCGCTTTGGCTTGGTTATTTTAACATACTTTGAACATCATAACCATTAGATACCATTAAAACTTATCTCCTATTCACGTCGTTTTAATGACGTGGATGTCAACATATTTTTTTATGTGTTTGTTTATTATGCAAAAATAGTTTTCTTGAATTTCATAATTACATTTCCATAGATTAATGTAATGAATTTGTAGTTGAAACTGAATATTACTATCACTGTAGTGAGTACAGGCAAAAACTTGTATGTCTAAGTAAATCATAGACAGATCAATACTCACGCTTATATTACTTAACTTTTGATGTTAAATAATATAAACATCACACATCATCCTTCATATTAATAGATCTTAAATGTAATTATTGTTTGTGTCATATAAATCTTTATACTACCAGTCCAGTTTTTCTCTAATAAAAAACAAACAAACTTAACTCTTCCTTAATAGGAATCGTAAAAGCTGTTCCTATATTCGTGACTACAATTACCGTGTATATTAAAACCATGAAAGGGTGGCCGTCCTAATATTGATAGTGTATATTTATCACGGACATTTTAGGAACACCTGCTGTTGCTATGGATGAGCGGTATCTGTCAAATTAATACCATCCTTGCCCTAGCGTTGTTTAGAAACGTTTAATGTTTTATTTGCTTTTGAGGTCAACCGTTAAACCATTAAAAATATTCCAATTAAACCTCAAATTGACTATCTGATTGAATATGAAGTTTGTAACAGTTATACACATATATTTTTACTATTTGTCGTTTGTGACATCATTATTATATATGTAGAATAATGTTGAAACATTTTAAATAAATTAATCTAACAATATGATAACGCTATAAGCACATAAAACTCAAAATGTACTATAAAAACAGATAAGTTATTTCAGCTTTCATGACCTGAACGTCTACACTTTAGTTCAAGTGATTGGTGGTTAAAAATAGACGTGTGCGCCGCGACGGCTCGTTGGCTGCGCCTGCGCCGCTTCCACCCACCCGCTGAGAGGGGAGAGAGGGCAGGGGGGGCTCCTTCGTCTGTATGGGAGGAAGAATCTGCTCATTGAAGCCCACAGCAATACTTTTTGACATGAAAGGAAGAACCTTCAGGCTAATTACGCTGTGGATAATCCTTTATCATCATGTCCAAACCTAGTCTTAAAAAACCATTCGCCAAAACAGCTATAAACTTGTGCCACAAAATTCTCCGTAATTTATAATGCCTCTGAAATTTGTAACTACATTCAATGGTAAATAATAATATAAGGCACACTGGAAATCCCATTATGTAATTGTAAAAATGGCATATTTTCATTACATTTTCAAGTTTTATGCAGGTGGTTTTTGGTTGTAGAATTATAGTTGGCGCGTGCGTGTAAGTGCATGTAATTGGCTTCACGCACGTCGTTCTATGGCTGAAGGATGGCAAATTACACTAATTGACACAAATCGCCTAAGGTACGAATTTTGACTGATCGCGTGGTTGTTCTCAATGCAAGCGATCTTTGAGATTTTATTGGTATTTGGTAATCAAACTTTGTTTTAGCATTTTTCATTATCTGCACGCTTTGCAGCTTATTTATTACTTAGATCGTTTCTTATACATTTTAATAACTTAACAAAAAGTTTTAACATGCCTAGAAAATATATTTAAACTTTAAATTCCTTAATGTTTCATTATTTTTTATGTAATTTAAATAAAGACATTTCACCTCAAACAGTCATCACAATCATCATGACATGGTATTACCTTTAAATCCACAAATAATTTGTCGCGATGAATGTAATTTAATATTTTACGCTACCAAAATATATACTTATCACATTAGCGGGTAAAGACATCGGTGACAATTTAAATATAATGTCCCCGGAAATGTCACATTGAAATATAATTCGAAGTCAGTTGCGTGTTCTTTTATTAAAGCCGCGGGTAGTGACATCTGCGCGTAAAGCGCAATCAATATCGGTTATTGATAGCCGCAAGCGCTTCACGATTTATTAGTTTTATTAATTTATTAATATGAAGGTATTCCGAGATTATCTAATGGCTTTTAGTATTATTCATCACACTGATACTTTATTTTTTATTTATTATATTTCCCTGTGTCATTAAAGTATATAGTTATGTAACTGTTGTATTCAGTAATGTGTCTCATAACATACGCAAACGATAAGGTTCGGAATATAAATAAAGCTGTTCGAAGGCTTCCAGTGGTGAGTCACTTCGTCTGTCATCCTGTATCTATTAACATACACTATAATAACTATATCTAAATGTCAATATTAACAGAGGAAACAATAAAACAACGTTTTGATGCACAAATATTTAATACATGACCAAAATCAGGCGTCGAAACAAATAATCTTAATTTCAGTTGATTTATATATTAAAATATACTACTGCTTCTCTGAAATTTTGTCTAAACAATGGGTGAATAACTTTAAGTCATTATATTTATTATCGGCACGTTTACTAAGTATAATGTACTATATACATGATGGGATGAGAGTCTTAGTGTAGTTTTTAATACGATTACTATCAAGAACTTACCTTCCTAGTTATATATGGCGGGGATTATATTATTTACTAAAGGCCTGTAATAAAATAAAGTCATGTACATAAAGGTGGACCGGAAACATAAGTCAGCGTGTACAAATACGGCGACAGGTCGCAGTGCACGCGCGATTCCGACCGTTGGTTATTTATGTGCCACAGTTGTCGAACGTCTGCAGCATTTAGTTTACATGGAGCGATATAATATGACATTATCATACAATAATAGAATTAATATCTTAAACATTACTTAATAGAAATAACTACATGAGACTTGAAATAGATGTAGTGTGTACTAAGATTTAAGAGCTGTACATATTTAATAAACATGAATTTTGAAAAAGATGCGACTTGAAATGTGAAAACAAAGTAATTTTATTACAAAAGTTATTTTTTTTATAATGTATAATTTAGTTCAGTATAGTATTAACTGCAATTTTTTTTTTTTGAAGTTGAAAAATAAGTATTTATTTCTTGATATACATCAACCAGGAAACTATTTGTTTATCGGTTTAGATAAAAAAATACTTTAAAGTGACACGCGTTGGCTTTAAAGACCGTGAAGGAAACTCGTTATCAGCGATCGAAAACTGCAGAAGTCATTTGTAGACCAAATGGTTCCTTGTAATGCAAACTACCACATGCCTTAGAGATTAGGCTATGTACATGACGCTATATGTCCTCTACAACAACTAAGGTCAGATTCTTTTGCCAAATATTAATTTAAGTATCTATTTTGTACCCTCAATTTGGAGCCGTGAAGGAGAGCTTATCGTAATGATCGCCGCCCGCAGCGTTCATAACCATGTGCACCTGCCTTTTCTGACGTAAACCCAGTATTATAGCATTTTTTTAATATAACCCTTTATTCATAAACCTTAAAAAAACCGTGAAGAACATTTCAAATACAGCAAAGTCTGCTTTGAATCATATACTACAGTAATGAAAGTATACAGCAGAATTTATAAGGAAGGTTTCCGATTTGATTGCGTATATCGATTGAGGAACGCTATGAAATCTACTTACCACATCCCTCGTCGTATTTTCATCTTAAATATCTTATATAATTCAAGTATGATTAAATACAATAATTTTCACTTAAAAGTCAAAAAAAAAAATTAACTTTCTAATTTAGTTCAAACGTAGGTTACGCAATTTTTTTTCTATCACATGCAAAATAGTTGCATCCATAAAGCTATTCTTTATATTGAGTTAATAATAAAAAACAGTATGTGTAGAAATCGTACTTACTTTACCTCATTAACTAGCACAAAATAAAAGAACATTTTCAAACAAAACACCTTATAATAAATGGTTAAGGAAAGCCATTTCGTTTTAACAGTGTGTTATTGTTTATAATTTTTATGACTCGCCATTGTGTGACCTACATTTTCAATGCGTCATCCAATTTAACCTCCTGAAAACCTTAAGCTGTACTTTCTAACGCCATTTAAGGTTGCGTGTGAAAAATCCTTTCGGGCTCAAACGTTTCACCATAAATCAAAACCGTGGCAGCACGTGCAAAATTTACTATATGTCGCAAATGTCCAGTACTAATTTAAAAATAGGCGACTTAAAACAAAGGAATTACATGTGTTTGAATTATAGCCGACAATTTATTATTACATCTTCATGAACTTAGCCTTTTGTTACATATGTATATCAATTACAAGGTGTATTTTTTATAGGGTAAATTATTCAATTGAATATAGCAAACAAAAAAAATTACATACGTGATAAAAAAAATACACTGGAAGTTTTAAAATCAAAGCTACCTTAACACAACGTTGGGTTATTAAGCGTTTACTTTATTTGCATTTGACGTAATTAGCATTTCTTTATTATACTATTTTATGTAAAAAAAAAACCAGCAACCTCAAAGGAAATAGCCACTAATATATCAAAAGATTTACACCAACACATTACGTATTACATCAAGCTAACCTTCAAGAATGTTAAATACGTCTGGAGTTTTTACAATTACCTTTTTTGCGTCCCTTTTTATATTACTTTTATAAAAATAAAAATTACTCTAAAACTATAATTAAACATTTTACAAACTATAATAAAAACATTTTAATGTATAGATTATGTTCGGTATTGCTTTATATCAGCGGCTCCACAGCAGATTGTTTTTAGACAAACAATGGTCTGCTCTTTATTTTTACTTTCAGGCCCTGTTTTGCTGTTAAATCATTATTATATTAATTAATCGTCTTATTATATTGATTTTATTATGTCTTCTATCTGATTTCCTCATAGATATTGACCATGACCACAACCGAGTATTTCTTAAAAAGAAATCTTTCGTATTAGGTAATATTGAAAAGATTTTATACTGTCTTTTTTTCCAGATTTAACATGAATATATTCATTTATATAAATCGTTATACACTAAAAGTTTTCTATGGTTTACTTACCATACATTTTATACTTACTACAGTGTTGTCAAATTCGCCATCACGGACCGCCGCTTCGAATTAAAGCACCTTTGATAATTATCAATTCCTTTATAACGCTAAATCAAATTTACTTTCGTATTTTTGTAATTTTTTTTTTTATTTAAAAGTCACTAATATTTTTTTTATACCATTTACATTAATTAAAATTTACCAGTTACCAAGAGTAAAAACCAATGTGTTACCAGCGTACAAATTATGTGACCACCATGTTACAAAGGCGAAGCTCAAGACCGAACGAGATGGCGGCGCACTGTGGACGCCCTCTGCCCCATCTAGGGGACAGGACCAAGAAGATGTTACAAAGTCAACAAGTTAGTGACGGAATGTAAAAAAGTTATTAAATTAATTAACATAAAAATATATTACGTATTTTATTTAAAACAAAATCTATATCAAAAAAATTAAGTTTATTTAAAACTTTCATCTTGCGTTGATTTGTGAAATCACCAATCAAATAAAAAAAAATAGTATTGAAACAATTGTGTAGGAGTCAATTAAGAACCGGTCTTTTCCGTGTCTGTAATTAAACTTGTCGAAATACCTAACACCTACACATGATAACATTCAACAGGCTTATCCTCGTAACACACCGTGTATTAAATTCGTTCATACAAATACTTGATGACTATTGATGTAAAATAAAATATTAGCTGTTAAATACAAAAGGCTTAAAACATTCGTTTTAACTCTTCATTATGAGAAGCCATTAATATACAAAATTTTAATTGTTAATTAATATACCAAATCTCTGTTAGATACTCTGACTAAGGTTCGATAGTTTTTTAATATCAACCATACCAGTTTTATTACTGTATAATGCTAGTATTGTATTACCCAATACTGCGTGTGTGATACACCTTGCAAGGTGTAATCTGAGAGAACTGTTCTCAACACCTGTCGCTACATTGGCTTTTAAACGCTGGTTTAAATACTTTATCAGTTACAACTATAGTAGACACACGCATCGCACTTTTTACACATATTCCCGCTTCTCATACAGAATTAGAGTAATGTCAATATAATAAGTAACAAAACGCCATCTCATTATATCAAACACAACTCCCAATAAATAATGCATAAGGGCTAAACAAAACCTGAACAATAGCCCGTGAATCGATTTTGTCCAATTAGTATGTATCGAGTCCCGTTACTCGATACAATAAGCATAGAAACGAACAGTATAACTCGTTTATTTTGCATCAGTTAACAATATCATTATGTAAATTTCAATCGAGAGTGAATCGAGATGGATGTCTGATCGGTTAATTACTCGATTCAGTATACGAATAATCGATTTTGTTGTGTGTATAATTAAGCGGCGGTAGCACGATTCCTCGCTTGTCTTATGATTATTTTATGTTTATTCGATGTTGACGTAAGCCGTAATGCTTCCCGCTAACAACTTCATAATTTTATATCCGAATGACTTTTGAATTAATGTATGAATTTTCTCTATAATATAATATTATCACTTTCGTTTGTTTTCTACCGTTTGTTTCTCTTTTGCATTTATGTAAATTTGAATATGTTCGTAATTCTTTTGAAAGTTCCTGCTGTAGTGGAAATTATTTCACGTAGTAGGGTCATGAATGACATGGCTCGAATTATATGGTCATACTCCAAAAAATAATGTATATGTACAGATCAAAATGAACATTGTTTAACAATACCAATTATAAGATAATTATAGATCAACATACATGAAATGATATCTCGAAAACCCTGAGTATACAAAACAGCTTGGTATTTAATTTGGAGCTGTATGTATAGCTTTAAAACCTTGCAATAATAGCGTCAGATGTAACGCTCACTTATTGCTATCTCATCTCAGTCAGATGTATTTCAACAATACATTAAAACAACTTTTTACGTTAAAGTTTTCTCGTTGTGTATGTCTCAAGTAAATTCATTGCTTTGAAACATCCTTCTGACATAAACGATCAATGAATATTGCACCTTCATAAAAAATACTCGAATGCAACAAAATTTTTGCACAAAAACTACTTATAACTTTTTTAAAGACACAGTAATAATAATAATTATATTTAAAGAATACTAAGTCCATTTTTTTGTCTTCATTACATATATACAATGAGCTTTATTCATTTTTAATATCTGGAATGTATTTTGTGATAAATTCTTTCACTTCGATACAATTACTGAACAATAATGATAAAAATAATAAATACGGACTTTATAAAAGTTAAATATTTTCTAACTTCTTATAAAGTCCGTGTCTTACAATATTTACTTATAAGTGGTTTAAATATTTTTCTAATAATTCCTATAGTTTTTTTCGTTACATTGTCAAACTTAAGAGGTCAGTCTCATAGGTCTGATATTAGTAATAGGCTTAACAGCACTGTCTAGACTAGTCTCAATTGCAGGAAGCCTATCCATAGTCTATCAATCATAATATGGGGACCCAATTCAAAGACCGGATGCCTATAAATTTAATATTTATAAGATATTATCAGCAATAACATCTCATTGTACGTTGTAACTTTAACGAGGATATGACATGACATCGGTTGTGGTTTGTCTGAATTTCCATAGTACATCAACCATATAATGTAGCTACCGAAGTCTGAGTAATCACGTAGTGACATCTAGTGGCAGTCCCGGGAAAGAATATACTGACAAATTGGACTACAATACGCTTAAAAGAAAATATATATTTATATGATTTGCATTTTTAATCACAAACAATAAATATTCTGCTTGTAATTGTATGCTAATTGATATAAAATAAAACTTGTTTAAAAAAAACTGACACCCTGTCAGTGCGGCATATTAACAACGACGTCGACAAACACATAACGAACAAAGTGTTATCACGGAACGTAATGTAACCAGTTATGCCCTGCGGCTTTGCTCGACGAAATACAATGACACTTTATTTCGCTTACAAACAAAAAAACTTGATGATCCCTAATATTTATTGCATTATAGTTATGATCATGTAATACTCAAAAGGTAACTATTAAAAAATATATTAAATAAATATCTTCTTGTCCAACTGTTAATGAGTAGTAGATATAACAGCGTCTACAAACAAACAAGCAAACTCTGTACCGTAATTATATCATTGAAGATATTTTTGTTGCAACATTAATAAGACATTACGACTGAATAGGTTGAAACACTTTTTAGCTTCTGTCTCTCTGACACCACTGACACACACACACACACACACACACACACACACACACACACACACACACACACGCGCGCTTGATTTTCATTATTTACAACTGGCCCATAATACCGAAAAAACATAACACATTTATACCTAATATAAATAATACGAGTACCTAATTTAGTTTTTGTTATTATGAAACAGACTTATTTATCACTTTTATTAATTCTAATCAAACTGCGGTCTCCAAATTCTAATCCTAATATAATTTTATAAATACTTCAATGTTTTACGCATCGAATGAGGAATATTAATTCTCGTAGTGATATCTTCTTTACGACAGAGACACACTGACACGTTTCTAATTGGGTGTCAATTGAGTTCACGTCACATTAATGGAAATACCTTGAACAATGGGTATCGCACGAGCGCGTATTACGATAAATGCAAGCTCAATCATATATAAAGATTATGCCTAATTTTATGATAATAATCTTATTTTCGTCACTCATATATTATTATATTCAGTTTATTAGAGAGATTTTGTTCATTGTTAGCTATTTATCATCTTATTATTATTTTTTTATACTTATTCACAAACATTTGGATTTGTTTATGTCGTAATGTACTCACATCGGTACGATATTTTTAGTTTATGTACAGAGGTATGTATGTATTTGTTATCAGATTGTAATGATTCATCACTTGACATCAGTTCACGTGTCAGTTTATTCAAGAGTAATAACTGTCAAGCGGATTTATTAGCTTAGATTACAGTTAATACATTTAATCGGTTTCCAAATCACTCCTTAGTCTATAACTTATGAATGGCTCTCATAGAATTGTTGAATTCATTCATATTGTTTGTAATTAACGGTTTTATTAAATCATTATTACGAAAGAGCTTAACATCAATTGGATTGATCCGTGTATCGTTTTCTTTTCTATATGTAATTACATTATAAAATTGTAGGCAAATTTTATGCGCGATGATATGATTTATTTGATGCCATTATGTTTGTTACAAAGATTTACTTATTCAAATATAATTGTTTATGTAGAGAAGTACTATAGTAGAGGACTGTTTGTTTTAATGTAGACACACAATTTATTGTAGCGTAAACTTTTAATCGAGTAGGGTTTTATCGGCCCGTATCAAAGAAACCTTGAACCTAGGCTGCCAAGTGGAACGATGGCTTTCCCGAAATACAATTCATAAGACTAAGCAGAGGTTGTACTGGCCCAACTATTTTTAAGTTTCATACTAATGTCAACTTATTAAATCTCCTTCAGTTATGCCGAATTGCAAATTGCAAATTTCAGTTTCGTTGCATGAAATTAAATAGTTATTTTAAAATACTTTAATAAAACATGATTAAATCTAATACTAGGAAGCGTAATTGCTGAAAAATATTGGGATTATTTGCAAAATAGGTGCTAGAATAGAGAATACGGTTATTTTTGATTCTGAGTCTTTAGAAAGTATTAACACGGAGTTATAAACCAAAAAATATTCAATTACTTAAGTCGAGTAAGTTAAAATTGCAATTACACCGTTTCCATCAAACCGATTCTTTAAATTGTGAACCGCTTGACCAATTTGTTTCCTTCCATGAACAACATTTAAAATATTGGGTATAAACAGGAAATACTTCTGTTAAGGTATGCATTATTTGTATTATAACATCCACAGCAATTTTTCGACTTCACATATTTCCAACAAAATCTAGTGACCTCAAAAACTATTTACGGTCAACACCTACAAGTTTAAGATAACAAAAAAAAAAATATCAACAAAGCAAACGCTAACACGGCCCAGCGGGGAGCCTTCGCTCGTAAATTGCCCCTCACGGGATCGAACCCGCACCTACACCTGCTCTTACCGCGAAATCAAAAAACTAAAATCATTTCTGTATTATTAATTGGTTAAGATATATTATTTTAAGACTAAATCTATAGTATGTTGTTAGGTTTAAGTCAAACGGCAAATTTATGTGGTAGCATAAACGTTAGAAAACTTCGGAGATATATCTGAAATTTTACTTGTACCCAAAGACATTTAAAAGTAATATTCAACCAATTTATATTTTAAATTATTATTAAAATTATTTACTCAAAATTCTAAATCAAAAGTGTCTATAAAAATATATAGATTTTCCTTTTACGGACATCTAATAGTACAAGCTGTTACAAAATTTAATTATCATGAAATCAATAAAAAATATATATGTTAACAATAAACATTAACAAGAACAATGAAACTATCACGATATATTTAATATTCGCAAAATGAAACGGTTATATCACAAACATTATTCGAACAGAGTTTTGTTAGATGTCAAATAGATTCGTTCTACCAACGGCGCGGTGTTAACCCATTAGTATATTGAAGGTTACATTTTACTATTTGTGAATTTCATATAGACTTAATAAAATAACATGTCGAAGTAATTTTTTTTTTTTTTCAATAATTCCAACGCTTCTCATTGTCCGCTCCATTAAACACGAGGCATGTTACGTGTCCTACACGTATCGCTTTTTTTGCGTTCTCCTAAATATATTAAGTTATATGCCGACAAGTGAAATCATTCACAGACATATATACTGTCAGTAAATAGGCACGCTACTAAGTTCAACACAAACCTTTTGCATGGTAGTTATCACTCCTTAACGAATATTCTTAAAATATCTAACATATACTGCCAATGTAGCCATACAGTTTTTAAGGTTATCGTGTTTAAGGTTCATTTTATACTAAGCACACATTAACATCGTTTCAATTTTCAATACAACTTAATAAATATTATACAGAAGATTATACATTTAATTCATTATACTTGGGGTTATACGGAACGGAGCCGTCTTTTACATTGCACAACTCTCCTAAGAAAACTTACACGGCAATAAAAAACTATAATTTGTAAATAAAATACTATAATTGGTGATAAAGGTCATTTTTAAGGTCTATAAATCAAAGTCTTGCTCCGCGGGGACTCGGGAGATTAATAGCGTCCGAGCGATTTGTACCGTACTCTCTGATACAATATTATTGTTTTTAAATATCAATTCTACTTATTCCGTTTGTTAATATATCTAACCGTTTCGTTTGGGCATTTGATTAAAATGTATTTACTGTAACTTATATTAGGTTTTTATACAAAATTATTAAGCAAATAAACCGTAAGTCATGCGTGTCAGACGGTTTAAAAGATTTAAACGCGTTCCCAGTCCACACATTCGACATGTGTAACACGTAAATGATAAAAAATTTGAAGCAGATATATATAAGTTTTACAATTATGAAAAATATTGCCGTTACAAATAACTTTCCTGCCAATTAAAAAGTCCGCCTCAAATATAAGTTACTTCTAGTGTTGATGAAACCCGCTTATATAAGCCTACCTTACAGGTTGTGTTACTTGTCTCGGCTTGTCTGTTACTAATCAGCTTAGCGAGATTAATTATATATAAAAATACATACAGTATATATGTATAAGGTTTTGTTTTTATAAAAGCTATGCGCCAACGTCAGGAATTAATAATACTACCATGTAAAATATTTACTCTGGTTTATTTAAATACTTAGATAATAATATAAAACATTTTAAAACTAATTATTCATTATTTACCTACTAGAGGCTTGCACTACCACTGCCATCTGTTATTACCTAATATATTATACATTTATATACATATCAACTTGTCAACTTCGTTGAGAATAACGAATTAATTACATTTACAATAGTTTGGTTCGAATCGGGCGAGCACCTCTCACTACGCATACAACTATCGTGTGTCAACTAGTAGAGCTGTTACAGATCACGGGCCACGGTAGGTACAGCGCCGTATCCTCACAACACAATGCCTGGAGATTAGCTCGTCAGGTATAACTGATTGTCTCTAGTATGCCCCTAACAAACATGCACCCAAAACCGGGACATCCTCAATAAAAGTCATAATCATATGTCAGTTTCTATAAAGAACTTTTTAATATATCATCATATACGTTGTAATAACATTATTTTATATTAAAAAAAATACCTATTTATACAAAAAAAAAACTAAGTACCGAACTTGGCCACAATTACATAAACGAAAAACAACAAAACAATTGAAAACAGGAATAAAACCATTTTGGCATCGTATGTGCTTAATTTCAAATAAATTACGGGAGCTAGGGTCTAGCGGGGTGGCGACACGGGACAGAGACGAGTCCGCGTCCCGTCCCGTCCCGTTACGCCTCGCCACTACGCTTCATCAGTACTTAAAACATAAATTGCACCTATTGACTCAATCGTATTCCCTCACTTAACGAAGCTACGACCCGATTCGTTTCCTTCACTTTCGACATCATCACTAATCAATAATTTACAGTAGCAACGGTTTTAAATTTAATCCACACCACGACGACTCGCCTACAAACAGGTAGGCATGTATGAACATCGTTAATTTATATAATATCTATAAATAAATTCGATGAAATCGTCTTTTGTAAGTAGTAGCGTGTGGCGGTCCTCGCCGGTATCCTGTCGCACTCGTCACGTTCGCGTCACGCGTACTTACCACCGACGGCGGCGACGGCAACGAGGCGGGTCGCGATCATCGTCTAATCGCGAACTGTTTGGTCACACACTACGAGGTCACTGGGCCCGCGACCGCGCGGCAAAATTAATAGAAAAAAAACTGAATCAGCTTCCGCGAACTATTTACAGTGCAACGGTCGGTCGACGGGCTTCCTATGTACAGATCCCGCGGGCGGCTAGTGCGGCTCCGCGTAGTAAGGCCGCGGCGGCGCCCACGGGGCGAACTGTTAGTGTGCGGCTAGGGTGTGCGCGCTCTGGAGGCCGTGTTGCGGGTGCTGCGAGTGCGGCGCGTGCGGTGCGTGCTGGCCGTGCTGCGCGTGTGGTGACAGCGCCGGCGAGTGAGCATGCAGCGGTGGTGAGCCATGCACGTCGTGCCCGTAGTGCCCGTGGCCCATTCCGTCCAACATCTCACCGCCTAACGTGTTCGGCGGCGTCATCCTCTTTTCCTTTTGCCGACGATTACAAAACCATACTCTGACTACCTCCTTCTCTAGTTGTAAACTATCTGCGAGACTCGTGATCTCTTGGGCGGAGGGTTTTGGCTGCTTATGAAAGTGTTGTTCTAGCGCACCCTTCACTGACACTTCGATGGATGTTCGCTTCTTTCTCTTGCGACCCTGGGCGGCTATTTTATCGATACTAGTCGGACTACCCGTCGTAGAGTCGGCTTCCTCTAGCCATTTTTGCAAAAGTGGTTTCAATTTACACATGTTTTTGAAACTGAGCTGTAGAGCCTCGAATCGGCATATCGTTGTTTGAGAAAACACATTGCCATAAAGGGTTCCTAATGCGAGACCTACGTCAGCCTGCGTGAAGCCGAGTTTGATACGGCGTTGCTTAAATTGTTTGGCAAACGCTTCTAGGTCATCACTGGTCGGTGTGTCCTCTTCTGGCTGGTCACGTTCGAGCGCGTGATGATGATGCATGGGATGCGGCGAGGGCTGCACATCCCGCAGCATGTGATGCTGGTGCATGGGCACCGGATAGGGCGAAACAGCGCCGTAATGTGCTGATACAACCGGTGCATGCCAGCCATGGCCTTGCAAGTGACGGTGATCGTGTGGAGCAGCCGGTGGCTTAACGTCAGGTTGATGCACATGAGTGTGGTGCTGATGCATGGACCAGGGATCACCAGGCGGTAGCGAAGCCCACGGGTTTAGACCCACGGGCGCGCCTGGCGAAGGAGACCCGCTTGCGTGCAGGTGGTGCTGGTACTTCATGTCAGCCGGCTCAGCGCTGCGCGGCGACGCAGCGTGATAGCCGCTGATGCTGCCGAGATCCAGCTCTCCCGGCATATACGTGGTCGCCGCCATGGCGCCGTACCTTAGATCCACGGTGGACGGCGTCTTGCCGGTTCGAAGGCTGTTGAGCCTTCACCTGGCGCACTCTTTCGCGAAACAAGCGCGTCAATCGCGCAACACTCGGTAGCGGCGGGGGCCACCTCACATCACTTGATTCAAAAACGAGCGACATGCGCGTGCGTGCGCGGCGGCAGCACGGAGCGGACTGGGCTCGAGGCGGTGTCGGTGCTCGGCGCGCCGGCGCTGAGAGGGGCGGCCCCGCCCAGCGCCGCCCGCTAATGACGCCGTAATTGCGCGCCGCCCGCCCGGACCCCCCAACCCGCGCTCTCACCCCCCCGTCTCGCCAGCCCCGCTCGCTCTCGCTACACTATCATCCGCCGAGCCGTCGCTACTCTACATCGCTACACCGCTCTATCATTCGCACCTTATTATTTACAAACACAATCACTCTACTTTTTTCTACTCTTGCGAGTGAGTGATACTAACAGCGTGGATATTTGATGCGCCAGGTCTTAAAACTCTTTGAAATCTAAACCAACTTTTTTTATAAAAATAATATTTATTGCTTTGAATGAAACCAAAACAATTATATATGAATATATATATTAACAAATCTGTATTAATTTAGTATACCTAACACACATAGCAGTGCTATAAAATATATAAGTAGAGACATTAGCACTATCATACTACACAAAAAATATAAATACAAAATATAATACAGGCGATTATTTTTTTTTTTACAAAAAATTTTACGGAGTCACAGATATGACGAGTTTATATGGTTAAAACTCATGACACTTTCATTTTTTATAAATCGATACTACTTAAAACTATGAGCTAGAGTTTTATATTTGTTCATTTTTACGATGAAATTTCTTTTGATTTCTAAGTCCTTTAATTATAAGTCCTCTAAAACGGAATGTTATATAAATGTTAATGTTAATATCTACCAGGTTTTTTTAATGATCTTCATTTAGGAGGACATGACGTATATTTGAAACAAAAAAAATGCTTTAAAATGTATGATCTGGTATCTAAGTTATATGAATTGCTCTAAACAAATAAGAAATACGATGTGAACTAAAAAAAAACTTTTGAAATTCATGTTTGTTAAAAAACTTGTTCTCTTATTTATTTTTTGGATATTTCAGTTATATTCGCTTGGCATATGTCTAATTTGTGATTCCAGCGAGATATATGCTTTCAAATGATATTGCTAGCGCCATCTCCCGGGCAGTAGAAACACTTGTTTTAGTTTTACAAGTAATTTTTTCTTTATTATTATAAAAATATGTACAATTACACATCTTCAGAGTGACCTTTTAAAAGGCAGTATTTTAAGAAATTTGATACAAAATTAAGGAAGCTAGTGACATTTGTCATAGTTGTATGGAATGTTATTTTAATATCCGATAGACTGACAAAAAAATATTGAAATTTTAAAAATATACACATTTAAACAATCCACCAGTAAATTTAAATAAATTATGTTTGTAGTGTGAATACATAAAAACAAAATTTAACGCCATCTAGCGTCGCGTAGCAGAAGGTATCTGGATAATAGACGAGCTCAAAGTTAATATCAGGATAAATTTCTTGTTAATTCCGATTTCTCGGTCAAATTAAAAGTTAGAACCTTCAAAAATAAAAATTAAGAAATTGGATAAACTTTTGTCGTAATGTTGTATTGAACACAATTCAACATATTAAGATAAAAGAAAATGCTGCAAAATCTTTCAAAATCCCTTTTTTTACATCCATTGCATACTTTCGATAATATATAGGTTATAACGAGTAATTAATTCCGATAAAGAAAAAATAATATAATATTTAGGTTAAAATTTTAATCAATTGTTTGTGATTAAATTTACATGTAATTTGGAATTATAATATAAAAAAAAAAAACACAAATTAATATATTTACTTTAAATTATTAAAATAATTTAAAGCTGTTGCGGTCAATGGCTTTTATCATATTTTATTGAAATTTTGAATGACATTTCGTACAGTTGGCACAATTTCATAAAACTGTCAAGGGCGCTTGTAATATTTTGTATGAAACTGAATAATTTTAATATTTATAATATTTATTTTTATAAATCATTTTAATAACATTAAGGATATTTTTTTTTATTTATTTCCATTAATCCTCTTTCATTTGAAGTTACGAATGACATACAAATTTAATCACAAAAAAGGTTTTCTATATATAAATAAAAAAAAAATAAATATGAAAAATAACATCGTATTTTTTAGAAACACGCTCTTTCGGGTTCGGAACCCCTTGAATATGATTACTAACATTTTATTTTATACATCGTAATTATCAGTTCAAAAAAATCGCTTACGTTTTTAGAAACAATATTGGTTTGAATTATTCCGAGTTATAAAATAAAGCCTTTCAAATTTGTGTCCATAAAAATATATAAATGCATAGTCATCAGCGACCAAAAAGTTTAGGATGCTGTTTGTAAGATTGATCAAGGATGATCGTAGAGAATGATCAAATTAGAATTACACGTAAGGTTTTAACAAAACTACTATACTATATTTATTTGTAATGTGTGTATGTGAAGAAATTTTTCCGTATCTGTTTTGTTACCTTTAATATAATTAGGATACATGGATTTAGATGAACTTCCTATCTAAATATCTACGTACTATTCATACAAATTAGTTAAAAACCTAAATAATTAAACTAGAACTAGCAAGAGATGTACAAGGATTCGTTACTGGACTGGAATTCAGCATATAAGAATTTATGATTCTTTTACTAGAATTAAACGAGTCCTTATAAGAAAAAATTATCATTAAAATATACTTTAACATAGGTACATTTTCATATGTATTCGTGGGAAATATATAGAAATAAATATATGTTTTATTATGAAATATAGAATATAAACATTAATATTACATTTTTTTATATTTTTATATTGTCTTAAAATATATATCTTGATGCAATGTGCGATATGTTGCGCAAAAAATGGCTTCAGACTATCCATTAATTAGACTTCCTCTATATCAACATAAATCGATTGATGAAAATTTTAAATAGAATCCTAATATTAATTAAATTAAAAAATTCATAATTAATGTCACTCTTCAACTTATTTATTACAGAGAATATAATTAATGAGATATATTTTTTTTATAATTTTTATGTTGAGTAACTTTTTTCGTATTAAACTTCAAAGGCAATAATGTTTAAACTATAATAACAGACTTACGTTTCGAAGCGACGGTTGCGTAAAATGGTGTGCAAACGCTGAGAGCGAAACAAATCGATTGGACACCGTGATAACATCACCTCCAAAGTTATTTAGCTACACTTAGATGTGTTATTAAAATCGCAAAATTTATTATTTAAGGTGCGCTTTATAATTATCGTTCATGAAACGCCGTACGGCGGGCTTATTTCGGCTGTTCTCTTTGTGATGGAATATTTCGTCTTTGCCTTTTGTTCGACACAGAACTATATGAACTTATTTGAAATTAAATAAATATATAAACTATTAAATTATTTCCGAAATAAATATTGAGGAAAAAAAATGAGATTTTTCTTTTATTTGTTGCATATTTATGTATGTTTTAATTAAAATATATTTATATATAATATTATTTTTTTTCTTTTGACAATTCAATAAGACTTTTTTAAGTAAGTATAATACAAATTATTGAAATCAAATAATACTTATTTGAATCGTATCTTAAACATTAAACAAAAAAAAAAAAAATATGTATAACTGTATACATTATAAGTATATAAAATATTAAAGAGATGTATAACACAACATTAATTTTATGATTATCTCAAGCATGAACGATTTTGAAATAAAAACAAAACCAAAATGCTTCCTAAACCTCTTAAATCAAGTATAGGAAAAAACACGGTGAGTAGTCCCAAAACCTTATAAGAAATCATTATTAAAGATTGTCTCTCTTCTAAGCTGAGTCTTCTTAAGATTATAACAAAGGATTTCAATTTGAACATAGTCAAGACATGAAGACAAGAATTACATAAAATAAAATTTCACAGTAAATATAGAGATTTCATCTCATCGCAGTTTATCTGAAATATATTTTAATAAATAGGAATTAATAGCTTCATCAAAACTTTAACAAAAATTGTCTCAGTTATCAAGTGCCAATAAAATACTTTGCTACTCCTAGAAAACAGAACATTGAAATGTAAAAATCACTAAAAAGTTACGAGAGCAACCTTTCATATATCAAAGTATATATTAATTTTAACCTAATACCAATGAACAATAAATCTATTAGCTGGCTGCCCCATGACCTCTTCCTGAACTCTTTTTGTTATAATAATCAGTTACTCAGCCTATCAATTGGGAAAATATAAAAGTATCTGTTATTAAGTTTTTCTAAAAAAAAAAAAGAACAAAAAAATATCATATCCGTATTTGGGGATGGATATAAATCGATTGATTACAGTTAGAATAACTGTTTATGAAAAACTCAGCGATTAAAGGAATAAGATTCAATTGTTTTGAAGTTAGATTTCCAAACGAACAACTAACGCAACTAAAGCCTCTGCACACTAATAAAAATATGACGTCATTATATTGTTTTAGACATAAGTTATGCGTAACAATGACTGCATGCAACATATGAAAAAAAAACTGAGTTTAATTTTTTTTTAATTATTTTAATTGAAACCAGCCAAACAATTTACATCGTTTATTAAATAACAATATATATATATATATATATATATATATATATATATATATATATATATATCATAAACATACACGTAACAAGTTCAGACTTCTCAAGTTTTGTTCAACCATGTATTTCTAAAACATAAATCAAAGAAAAAAAAGGTGAAATACTACTATAATTAAATAAAATTTATTTATACTGTATAATTATGCATAAAAGCTCCGGTATGATGTTTTCATTATCCACTCCTAGGTACCACCTTTCTGTCCAGACGATGCGATCTGTTAATGTCAAAAACTTTTTGTCTCGTAGAATATCTGTAATTATAATATGGTAATATTTTTTTTATTTTTTTTTTTATTAATTATGTGAACTAATTGTTACTGCCCTGTTAATATTCACAGCTGTCTCTAACCAATGTGTTGACGTATTTGGTCATATTATTCAATGTTCTGCACGCCATTATATTTTTGCATCAACCGAGTTATCATAAATTGCTCCCAACGACATCAGTGCCATTTCAATATATATTTTTTTACAATCAATCTATTTTTATATTTCCAAACAGACAGACGAATATACTTGTAAACTTGAAATGAATGCGTAAAAAGGGGAGGGAAAATATTTTTTTCTTTTATAAAAAACAAATTAAATTTCCGATGAGTTAAAAATATGGAAGACAAATAATTCCTTATCGTTGTTATTACTTAAAAAAGTATTGCATTAATCCATTGTGGTTAAAGATTATTTTATACGTTTTTAATTAATAAAAAAAATAACATTCATTAATTTCATTTAGTAAGGAAGTTATGCTACTTCAAACAAATTAATATACCTACAACTAATTACACACTGACAGCTATTAAAAATTTCAAAACATATTAAGACAAATCTTGTAATGTTTCAAAGGGCAAATTTATTCACACTCTAACAGGAAACAATGAATAATTCAATTAAAAAAATATATGTATGTACGAAATCACCTTTGACGCGATCTCTTATCTTTGCATACGGAATATTTAAAATTATGTGACCTCAGATATCTCATGGAAAAACTTCACAATTGAATTTCAAATGCGTCCCGAAATCGTTTCGGTATTAATGCTTGAGCCAGACGGACAAAAAACCACGTGCAAGCACTCCTGAATCCTGGACATTAATAAATAAACATACAATTGACAGCTCGTGATAAACAACATTTGAAATTCACATCCCTCTTAGTGGTTACATGAATCGAACTATCGAAAAATTATATATGCCTAGATAGGAAAGGGAAATTGTTTTCATCTTGCACGCTGCCATTCCCATACACCTAATTGATTTTCATTTAATTCAGCAATCACTCTGGAAGACAGTAATTAAATGACGCCTTAAAGTTAATAACTATTTACGTGCAATATTTAATCGGTTATTATTTTTAAAGAGCTTTTCAAAAGGACCGGTTACAAAGCTTAGCCGAGAAATCAATTTAGCAAACCCGAAGATGCTTGCGGCGATTTTGAGAGCTAACTGTGCTTCGAACAGAGAGCAACTTATGTACATATGTACGATTTAAGACTAAATATTTTATAGGTCAAAACTTATATTGTAACATATTTTTTAAACAAGATATTTTTAATCAAATATTGATAATGAAAACCAGCAACCGGTATGTATAAAAAAAATTTATAAAAAGTGAAAGATTAAAGACATTAAATGAAATGTCGTTTTGATGGATGTTACTATTGCATATAATAGTACAAAGGTTCTATTATAAAAATAAACTAAAGGAAATCTCAATTAACATAATAATAACACAATTATTCCAACCAAACAACTATACATCTTCTAACGTTGTAATCAAAATGATATATCAAGTATATATAATTTTAATTGAGAGGCTTTCACGCCTTAAGTTCCGCGGGATCGCGAGGGATATGGCGTCATTACTTAACTTGACACTACATTGTGTGAGGCATGATGAAGCTCATAGTTTTAAAAAATCCATACAAAAAAATATATATTTATACAGGTGAGCCTATTTTATCCATCGAGTTTGTCTGCTTATTAAATATGACGGTTCTTTCTCTAAAAAAAAATCCTAATTTACTACAATAGCTTAAAGTAATAAAGCATTAGATTGAAAAATATAACTAGGCTTCTTAACATTAAAATTTTTTAAATGTACGTGATGAAAAAATTTCACTATGTGCATAGATATTCGACATAACAACCTAATTGTTTGTTGAAATAATTTGCATTGAATAGAAAAAATTAAAATAAATACTTTTTTTATATGCTATATAAATACATATGTATTTAAAAATATATGAATTTTTTTTTCCAAATATTCAGATTACGAATTAATTTAGATAAACTTTAATTTATATCAAAACAAATTTAAAATCGAACGGCATAATATAATCGAATTATCATTCGCATAAAATATTCCGCCCCTTATATTGATTTGATGCGAATAGCAATATTTCTATCGTTCAGTATTTCTGCGACACCGTCCAGTAACGTCACATCTTTATGTATGATAATCCGCAATTACATAATGAGTACGTGCTTCACATTTTTACATGTAATTCGTGTATTAAAGTTCAGATATTTTATATTAAATTCATAGTTATAAATTTTAGTAGCAATCATAGTATATAATTTAAAAAAATATATAAAATAACTGCAAAATCGTTTACTGTTACGGTTCAGCGGTGACAGAAATCTCAGCATGAAAGCAGACAAGCATATTATTAATTTATTATATACAAATCAATTAAAGAAAGGAATACTTATGATAAATAGTAGTACAAATATATTGTTAATAGTTTAATTAATTAAGATCGACAAATAGTTCAAATTGAATTTTGTTTTATAAGTTGAAACGATTTAAATTTTTCATCAAAAGTAAAAGTTTGTCCGAAAACGAAATTCATGTCCGAAACAGATATAAATATTTTAAGTAATTGGAACATTAATATTGAGTCAGGGATAATATTGATGCACTACACTAAATGAGAAAACATTAAGTTTCAGAGTCCCGCAGGAAACGACTTAAACCTTGCAGCATCAATTTTGATACAATCTTTTTACGGCGTCACAACCGGATGTAGTTTACCTGCTTTAGTTTATTGATATTAGATATAATTTAATTATAATTTTTTTTAGATTTGTCCAAATATAAAGAAAATCTTTTCATAACAATAGAACGAAATTTATAGAATGTAATAATTTTTCTAACAATTCAAAGAAATCCATCAATAAGTACACAGACATGTTTGATTGGATTATTTTAAGAAATCGTTACCCCGAGGCTTCTGTTTGTGAACTTTGTGCGATGTCAAATGTATTTTAATCATTTTCATTGAATATTGTACTTTGATAGCATAAGATAAGATTGCAATTCCTTTACGTGTGTGTTTGCTTACGTCATTTTATTATAGTATTGGAATGTTATAAGAGTTTATATCATAAGAATATAATTAGTGGGTGGAGTTGTATGAGTATAGTAGTCGGTGAACAGCTCCCGGCTCTCGGCCACTTTTAATCTCGCTTCGGAACCCAAATTAAGATTGTGTTCTCGTAATTATTTGTGCTCGGTATGATTAATAATATTACGTATCAGATAGTGAATTTAATAAAAGGCGAGTTACTGAACTTTCAGGATTAACTCCATCAATGCCTCCATATTCACGTTTGATCGTGTTGATATGGACCTATAACACTCTATACTTTGATTTAAATCTTGAAGATTACTCCGCCAACACATCAATTTATACGTAGGATATTTTTTCAATAGGCTTTGGATCTGCAAAGTAATAGAATTCATATATAACTGAAGACTTTTCGGTTCACCATTTAGTCTCAATAAGTTTTGCCTACCGCGATATAAATGTAAATACTCCATGGTCAACTGGCCGAGGTGAAGTGGATATGAGAGGGGATTAGGGGGGAAAATTGTCGCTTGATTGCGAACATGTCAAGCGAGATTATGCTCCCGTCTTACCCACGATATGATTTACTGATATTAGAACTATAATAATTGTCTCATACATACATACACAATTATTATACTCAATTTGAACCACAGGCCATTATGATAAAGACTATTTTTGCATACTTTTGCAGGAAAAGAGGCCTGGAACAGCAATTTTATATCTTGTAACAAGCTATTAAGGCAGGTTTTATATAATTGAAGTTTTTAAGGAAGATAATTGAACAGATTAACCTTATCAAAGTCATTATCTGGTAGTAAATCGCTGCTAATTGTATCTCTGATGTTTGATTGGCAGCGGAACAGCTCAGATTTACTAAGCCCTTAATTACTTTAATAGAGATTTAAATTTTATGCTATGTGTTAAAATTGAGACGCCCGGACACTCGATGTAAATATAATAAAATGTTTTGTACTGACATCAAAGAGCCTGGAACGTAAAATTTTATTTAATTCTCTATTAAGAATATTTACACAAACTGAGATAATTCAATTTGAATCTCAAAAATACCTAAGAGTCTGCTGAGATGATTTTTAAATAATATATAATAATTTAATCGACTTCGAGATATGTTCGCACTGCCTCGTCTTGTAGTCGCGGGTAACTTCTATATAAATAAATCTAAAATTCTCATCATCTTAATACAAGATAGCGCTTGCTATGAAATTGTTATACTGTTATCTTTTAAATCATATCGTAAGCTTGAACACTTACTACCTTATGGCGGTTTTAAGGCACATTACTTTGAAATAATAACATATTTTAATTATGTTTTAGTATTAAATCCTATTGGTGTCTCAGTAATAAAATTATAACTCTTTTGTTTTGTATCTCTTTATTAGTAATCATTTATCAACAGATATTTTACTCTTTCGTTGTATATTATTTTATATTGAATAAATCGTTTGCGAACAGGGAACAAAACATAACATTCTTGAAATATCAGAAGTACATAAGATGTGAACTGTTGGCGCCACGTTACGACATTTGTCGCTAATTGTCCTGTGAGAATAAGACAAGATTTTTTTTTTAAATATTTCTATAAAATGTATATAACTATAAACAAACAATGTATTATTATACTTTTACGGATCCTAAGGAATCATAAATTTCATAAAAGGCTGCCATATAAATATATCTACACACATATATATATATTTCTATCGATATATATTTTTTTATTTCAAAATTGATAAAATAAGATGCGATTAATTATGGCTACGTTTAGTCATGTTTATACTAGTTAACGCGACTTATGAGCTTTGAAAAAGGCAATCATAACGAAGTATGGCAATAAATCTTCAAAAAGGCCTAAAGTTCTCCTCATGATCATTCATTCTCAACCTTAGTTATTTCAGACTCAGCAATGGCAAATACGATGTACTTTAAAGGAGACAAAACTTAATCTTCACTTAAAATTCTTCGGCGAAGACGAGATCACAATTTTAAAGGTTCCGTCCAACATCCATTTAACCCTTGATCCAAATTTCAAGTGCATATCAAATAGCGTCTCAGTAGTGAAAACACAAAGAGAAGAAAATTTTTGGGCATATTCGACTAATAACACAATCATAACTCAATAAAGTGTGTGTTTTAATGAATATAAAATAAAATTTATATTGATACTGTTTTATATTTATTAATTAAAAAAAAATAACACAAATTAAAAATATACAAGTGATTTATGATAATGGATATAAAAAATAATATATTCTACACGGCGATGTATAAGTACCTAGCTTTCCATAATTAATGACACTGGGATTATATTATTTAACCAATAGTTATTTCCAAATATGGTTAGGTATATGTTTTTATATGACTTATATTCGAAACACATAAGCTAAGAACATTTTACAGCAAAATTTTATGACCAAATGTCACACCTTTTACCAATATAGAAATCGAGGTTTAATTTTTATTGTTAACCATTCAAAAACAGGCAAATCTCACACCACAGCTTTATCATCAGTTCTAAGGAAGGAATATAATGTAACACTCGTTCGTTTCCGACAATTTTATTTTAAGCTATTATAACGATCCAGTAAGATTCAACTCTTTATATTAAAGTATTGCAGGCTTTCAGACATATAAAACATTTAAAACATAACAATTTTATCTTCATTCGCGCTGAATTGATCACCACATTAATATTTATTTTTCTACAAAGCAATTATTATTAAATACAACAAAACTAGATATTTTTTAATTATAAAAACAAAACATCTTCATTCGTTTCATTTAAGCAATTACAAATGATGATTTATAAATATATGTCAGTAGATCATGAACAGGGTTGCAATATAAAAAAAAAACATACGTTATGCTTATTATTTATATATAGACATAATGATTGTATTAAAATAATTACGTAGAATGTAGTCTTGTTTTACAAAACATCGACAGATGATGGCCGCCGGTAGCGCTGACCAACCCACATCGCCTTTTACAGCTCGAATCAATAGCACTGAATATTACGAGCTATTAAAGCTGTTGTTATTAATAAAAGTATAGCATTAAGGGCTTGGAATTAAATTATATCTTTTATAATTATATTTAAACCAACAATAAATAGTTTTGATATATTCAGATTTATAATAATGCATAAATATTTATTTCCCGTTACTTTTTAAGTTACCGACGGCTATAACTTGACATCAATATTGAAAAAGTTCGATTCCAGAGAGATATTTAGAACATATATAACCTCGTACTGAATAAAATACTAATACATTTATTTACTGAGATCAGAAATACTTGCTTGGAACATACAATTTAGACATGAGAATACTAATCATGGGAAACGGCGGAACAACTGGGACCATTATAAAAGCCGAGGATAACCTGAACCAGATATACAAGTTAATAACCCTTAATATAACATTACAGTAATATCCAAACAGAAAGGCTGCACGTGGTTTAGACGATTTGCATGTACGTACGAAACGGCGCCAGCGACGATGCTAGATAGCGACGTGACCCCGCGTTCTTGACGACGCCGCATCATATGTCTCAAATTTAAACATCGTATTAGACATCACAAACGGTACATTAAGAACTCCTTGTTTAAAACCTCTATGGTCCGAAATTTGTTCTACGTCTATCCAAGCAAATTAAATCCGTCGCGTCTTTATGGAAATTGTATGATCTGATTATAAAAGTATTTTATAAAACTACTTTATCAAAGAATATATATATGTAATATGTATAATAATATTAATTCCTGAAATATAGTACACTTAATAAATTTTCAACTTTTATTTTATTATTATTAAGTTCGAAGAAGGCTTTATAGAAAGGATAATTTAAGCAGTGGTCTGCTTAAATACGTGTCTATGTGAACACTTATCCATCTAGCAACGTATTCCTCTTAGTACAAAAGGAAATAATAGTTGAGATGTTTTTAACGTGATGGTCATAGCAATGACAGCGGAACGCCGCATACCGATTGAAGCTGCTATACGTACTTGGTGTTTTGTCACAGTGGGTATAAATAATGTTTTTTATTACACGTAACAGCTCTTAAAACAATGCAACGTACTTCCATAGTTTATTATATAAAAACTTGTATTTAACTATGGTCCTGAAATGCCATTGATACAGATGCATCGACTGGTATCATGTAAGAAATATTCTTAATATAGTTCTCAAATTAATATAACCATGTATATAATTAAGAAGTTTATTTGGTATTCTTCTTGATAGAAAAGTATCTGCTGTTGCATTTTAACCTATATAATTTATTAACACTATAAATTGAAGTGAACTTTATCTATCTGGTACACGAGTTAGGGCTGTATGAACAGTTAAGACCTCATTTGGGTTTTGATTGTATCTACACAAGCGATCGGTCAGTTTTGTTGCCAAGTAAAACGTAGCACGTAGCGTTTTCTAACACTGCGTCCTGCTTGCGTATGCGCAGCGGCCGGGCGCGCCCGTGGAATCACAATTGACACTCTCGGTAATAACTCGTGGAATGCCCACGGTTTGGAATCACCAAGTAGCTAGGACCTGGCCATTCTTTGTCGGAGAAATCCTTGGCTGCCAAGGCTGTATGTAACTATTTCTGGTAAACCATAATTCTAAAAATCTTATATAAGATAACGTCGCCTTTTTTATTAAGCTACATGTGATATAATTTTAATTCTAATTTCAAAATTATTTTCCTATAATAAATATATATTTATACTTAATTTCTACTTGAGGATATTAAGTATAGAAATGAGGTAAAAATATTAATGGTATTCATGAAAACACTCAGTCCGAGCCGTATTATTCAGATGCGATCGACGCGTCAATCAATGCTCACCTCAGCCTGAGATGTATTACCTATAACAGTAGTTATTAATATAAAAATAAACTCTACATTATAAAGAATAAAGTTCACAACAGTTTAAATTATCTCAAAGTTTTCGGCGTGTATAGATCCATAATAATGAGGGCGACTGCCGAAGGAGACATCATGATGTATTTATTTAAATTTATTACAATTGCTAACAGATAAGCTACTGTTCACACCTCATAATGTCCACGTTATAAATGATAATAAATAAGAATAATTTTATATAAATCTCCTTAATCCTGGCGCTATCTTTAGAGATGGCAGCATCCACATACGCATACAAGTCTATAAGTAGGAATAAAGCTATTATATTGTTTACTTAAATGAAAAATTTAGTGGTTATTAAGTATTCTATTAAATCAGGGTATAAAATTTCGGAATTACCTTGAAAAATTTGCATAAAGACCTACATATATTTATATTAAATTATATAAAAAAATATATAAAAATCGTAATATTTTTATGAGCTAAATAATTCATTAATTTACCTGCAACAATCGTATCTCCTATGCTGATGTCTGGTAGCCCGCGTGATTACGCACCACATTATAATACAATGCTAATCGACCAGGTGGCGAGAAAAATAAACGGAACAAATTTACAAATATTTTTAACACGAAAACAGAGAAAAATATCCCGTTATTTGTTAACAATGTTGTAAAGAAAAAAATATAAAACATTATTTTAAATCACTCGAGCATCGATATTAAAGTATTTCTGTTTTATATGAAAGAAATATCCTTTAGAAGCGATAAAATTGTCGTTGACATAGATTATTTCATTTCGGAACTTACAAAAAGCTGTATTTATTTTGTGATTTCAAGCTTTTGTTATTATATTATATTTAAACATACATCTAGCAAAATATTTTTCATTAAATACATGGAGTTGCCTTCGTATTTTTTTTTTTTTTTGTAAACTGTCTGCAGTAAGAAAGTATCTAGCTATAATAAGATTAATATGTTAAGGTATGATTGTTACTTTTATTATTGCAATTGAAATTTATACATTCGTCTAACATGTGAATTATCAAAATTATATTCCACATACTGAATATGCTATAATATTATTAGTCATTATATGTATACAATCTCACAGTGCCTCTGTACCTGGTAGAACACGTCGCAGGAAATCGTCATGGCGACGTGATTTCTGCTCTACACAAAACACATCTTGATTATTTAAATAAATTTCATATAGTACAGAATAACCCCTTTAGGTATATTGGTAAAAATTATATACACATGTGTATATAATACTTATTGACCTTAATATCTTAGGATAATTAGGTTTACATACGCTATAATAAAACTTACTCGATAAAAATTAACACAGTATAGTTTTATACTTCATTATATTAAAAAATATATTTCATAAAACAGGAAAGTCTATTCAAAATATATCAACCAGAAACGAGAAATCAGGAACACTATTTCATCCCGAAAATGTCGACTATACTTGACTATGCAGTAAATAGAAAATATGGACGACATATCCAATCCATACGATGTAGAGCTTTAGCTATTTTACTTCAATATTTCCCAAATAACTTGTAAACTAATACAAAATTTCCTTCCACATCTGTTTCTTTATCTTAGTACTACAGATTTTACAAACATTAAGTGCTATTAAAACACGTATTAGACAGTTTATTGGGAGGAAGCAAGAAAAAACAAATAGTCACGAACATGTCCGCAGTCCGCGCACGTCTGGCGGACATGTCCCGGTGAAGGTAGACTACATTTCCGGTGATAAGGGTAGTCGAATACGACTACGACTGCGTGACGCCTCTACTACCACCGTTCCCACAATACTACCCGAAATTAAGAGGTCTTTCAAACAGATCATGTACAAGAAACTGACAAATTAAGTACATAACTATAACAATATAAAAATATAAATGATAAAGTTTCTCAGATTGCCTGAACTATTTATATAACTTGAATTAGTATGCTCAAGTTTTGAATCCCGTAAACAAACTTTACCAAAATCTTGTAAAATAAGTAAAAGATAAATGACTAACAAAGTTGAATTAAGAAAGGTAAGAAAATCAGTAAATTCTCATAATTTATATAAATCGTATACAATATTCATCAACATTATAATTAATAACTTTTGGGGGTTTTTTGGTAATAAAACAATTTAGTTATGATTTTTTCTTCACTTCATTGATAATTGGATTAAATTTAATTGAATTGTTCAATTTTTGTTTTCATAATTTATAAATGATATTCTACATTAAAAAAAATTTTTTTTTTTGCTAAACTCGTCATCCACTCCATTATATGTTTGACAATATATGAAATTGCTCATGATCATTATATTGGCTGATGTTATCCATATATATCACTATAAATATCTTAGTTTAATAAAAAAAAAATGTATGGTTTTAGTAACGTTTCAACGCTAAACATAATATACAAAAGTTTGCGTTATAAAAAAAAAAACAAAAAAAAAAAAACGATACGAAGAAGCAATAAAATCCGAACTAAGCCTTTGTATTTTAATGACCACATTAGTCCTTAGACCCGCAAAGTACCTTAATAATGTGTACAATTCACAACAATACGGGCAGTATTGATTTGGCTACAAGATTCCCATATAAATTGCCTACTATACAAACACAACTGACACTTGATTGGTACATCTATTTGCATAGTTCTTATTAAAACAACACCTAGCTTCTGTTGACCATCACTAATTAGACAATTTGCCTATATCTTGCAAATGCTTAATCCGTCGGCAAATATATGTAAAGATGTATGTGCTGAACTCGTGCATCAAAATGAAATGAACCATGAATGGAAACGGGAAGGTTCATTCTAGATTGCAGTGTTTACAGTTGAAACTAAGTTAAGTAAGACGTCGGTGGTGTAGCTGATTTCCATTGTAATGTATGCTAAACGGTAGTGACCGAGACAATTAGGCTGTGATGTGCGGGCCACGGTCGCGGTCGTGTACAACACTGTCACGCAGAATTGCCATCAGCATTAATCCCAGAATTAATCCCTAGCGCGTTTGCTTATACGATCACGACCACATGTATTATGTCGCAGATGCGATTAGAAGCCTCTTTGAATATTAAGACAAAAAAATGCTTCAGTTAAGGTCTTGTATGTGGGTGTAAAGAAATAGCCGAAGATTAAGTTATTTCAGAACGGAATATTCAAGCCACGTTATTAATAAGGCGAGGTCACCTCGTGATCGGCTTCCTCTCCTACGCCGCGCCACGAACAAAATAGTCGAAAAAGGTAAGCGGTCGTGACGGGAATGTCGCTGATGTTATGTATTTCAGGTCGCACTCATTGTATTTTAAACCGCCATTGTTTCGTATTTCGCGCCTCGCAGAATGCGCTCTCGACTCCTGAGATAATATTTTCGTGTCTGTCAGTATAAAGTTTGGGAAGTCCTCGATTAGAGTTAGAATCTTAATGAGGTGGATTGATGCGCGAGCGTGCGTCGAAGGCGGGGAGGTGTCGCGTGGTCGCTGCCTGTCCCACGGCCCGGGATTGATTAACGGTGCGGTTCGCGCTAACTCGACGTGAGAATGTCCTACGAGCTAATATGCGCGTGCGCTGACATTCGGGCCATGTCGCCCCTGCGTGACAAAATTGCAACCATCCCGTGCGAATAATGTGGCGCCCTCAAATATGTCGACACTTATACTATATAGAAAAACTATAAATGTCTAGAATATCATTTCTGACTTGGTCATTTCTGTGTAAAGACAACCGAATATTTCATTTTAACCGAACATTGTTTTAAAATCCAGCAAACGGTTTTTATATATACATAAGCTTGGTTTAACGAAGTGAGTACGTCGGGATGCGCGTGCGATGCCGCGATAGCACTCGCCTGGGAACAGTCTCAGGAAATCTTCTGGCGGCTTTATTTATCCTTTGTAATATTTCTATATATTTATAGACACGCGCATTTTCAAAATAATAATAACCATTTTATTTACTACAGTATCAATACATTCAGATACATTTCATAAACATGCAAATAATTTTTTATAAGATAAGAATAACTAGATCTCTAATCAATGAAAATGTCTTTAAACTGATTTTGTTGCATATAAAAAAATTAATTGCCCTTGTAGTAAATTTTATTACCTTGTATGTAGGCTGCTTCTTAATGAGTATAATGTATTCGACTATTTAATTAGGAGATATAAATTTTTCATTCAGCTAACGTATCAACAGCTTCAATTACAATCATTCTACGAGATCCATTATTCTATTCTAATCTTATTAACTTAACACTCGGCCTGCGTCTCTAACGTCCAAAGTAAGGAACTGTGAAAGCTAAACATTTGTATAGCGATAGGATTCATTGTATACTGGTGGCTCGATCAGAAAGACGGCTATCTGAAGAGGGATCTTGAATATGACGTTATGAATAATTTGCGCCTGCGCACGTACGTGGGTAAGACCAGTGAACGCTAATCAAATAAGAGACTAACAGATTCTATATATCTTTCTAAATATGTTATTAAAATGGCGTTAGATACATCTCTCATTATTCTCTAAAGAAAGGAACTTGCTTATGCGAGGGTGTGAAAATATTTTAAGCCCTTTTATAAATAGTAGTCAATGCTATAAAGATCATATTCCTTTCTAATATTATATCCGTCAATATTGGTAATATGTTGCACGAAAAGCAAAGTTCCTTAGCGTATTTTTAAACATGCCGTCATGCCATACATCCCTATGTTTGCGGCCGGACTTTTATCTCAGCACGTGGTTAACATAGCAGGAACACTGCGAACATTTTTGATTCCTGAACGGAATTCAATGACACATAAAATTTCGTTACATACAACTTGCAATGTTACTGTCTTCACATTTTTTTGTGCATCAGAGCGTAAATAGTTTAATAATATTATTTTACTTCACACAAATAAGGCCGTTGAAAAAAAAGAATCGCCTACGAACTTATTAAGGAAATCTATTTTTTTTTAATTTTTTTTTTTAAATTATAAGTTCCTAAAGACTTAAAAATATGTTTGTATTTTTTTATAAAAATTTCGCTCTTAAAAATGTTATCAGTGATCACATTTTTTAAGAAATAAATTTTCAGAAAAATTACTTACTTACCCTACAAAAAATATATATAAATAATACTAGTAAATCAATAATAGTTACTATGAAAATAGTTAAGTTTAAATAAATGTTCATCCATTGCCAAAATTTCAAAAATTCCTTAAGAACGTAATAAAAAATAACGGTATATTTTAAACGTGTCTTGTAAATGCCTTTGAGTAGAAATTACAGACGAGGTTTAGAGTTTTAGTTATGAGCTCAGTTTAACAACATATATGTATGTGTTGACGTGTAACAAAAAGGAACAAATATTAAAGCAATTGCTGTTCATTACTTTTAAAATTAATAAACAGAAGTCGTTTAGACTCACTTTATTCAACTTGAGGGACAGCTATTCAATTTTTTGCTACTGTAACATTGTTTACGAAATGCAAACAATACCCATATAAAATTCCTGATCGCGTCTTATTTAAATTGTGATACAGTGGAAGGCACGAATAAGTAAAAAAGATCAGACGTTACCAAATCCCTCAAAAACAGAAACGGGCCGTCATTTAAGGATACGTCAGACGAATAGCATCAATACATTGATGGAACGTTTTGGACGTATAAAATACAAAGTCATTGTCTTTTTTGCGCGTTTGGTTTTGAGCGCGTTGCGAGAGTGGAATAACAAGAACTTAAGCAGCGGAATGCGTCGTCGAGGCGCACATACATCGTTGACGCACCATGACCGTCAGTGGCTACCCTCTCGGCACCAATTTGACTATAAAAACATACTACGTATTTCGCAGAACCTTCGAACGGACATTTGAACGTATTGGAATAAGAGTGTATTAAAATTTGATTATAATAGTCTTGGTGGCAAGAGAGGGCAGTTGTCAAGCTCTATAGCAAATTTTTTCTTCCAACTTTCATATATAAAAATTGTGATGATATAACAATAGTACTTGTGTATAAATTTTTATAAGGATCGTTCTAGAGAGCTTTATAAAAAATCAACACAAAATTTTAAATTTACTTTTACCGTGTTTAGACTAGGTAATTTTTTTTGTTCTATAAAAATGCATTACTGTTGGCATGACGTTTCTTAAGATTGTGTATTGCTTTTGTTTTTTCAACATAACAAAATGTATTTTTAGGGTTTCCTAGACCAACTATTTTTTTTAAGTTCGAAAACAATTTACCATTTAAGACCAAAACATTGCCTGGAATACAAGAGTCCCCATTATATTTATTTTATTTGTTTTATTTATTTTCTATATTAGATTTTTGTAAAGGACCCCAAAAATAATGACTAATGGCAAAATATTGTCAATCATAGTAAAGTTAAATAACTATAGATACTAAGGTCTTTATTCATAGAAACGATTGATGCATTTATAATATATTGAAATAATTTTATAAAAAGAGAAAAAAATATAAGTTAAAATGTTTCATTCAATAATAATATATAAAATGTCAATATTTATTCCAAAGGTTTTTAATTTCAGATGCTCTTGGTTTTAGGCCAACCTCTGAAATAAAACTTTTCGTTTTGTACAAAAACCCTTTGTCCCAGTATGGTACCAATGCCTTAAATAAATCTGAAACCATCTGTAATTTTAGTTAAGTGTAAGACTTTTATATATCACGAAATGGCAATAATACCATCATGGAAACTTTTAATTTAAAGTTCAATAAATCCGTCCTTTTTTAGGCATCCGAATACAATCGGTTTCCAATCCATATGAGAAAAAACTACTCTTTTTCTAAAAGTAATGTTAGCCTTCTTGATTTGGAAGACAATTGGCTATGAGTTTGATGAGAAATTAACTTTTCTTAGTAGAAATGAATAATGTTTGGCTATTATCCCACTTGATGGTAAGTGAACATGGATGGATGGTAAAGGTCACATTTTCATAAAAGCCTGCTCACCCTTACCTCTAAATTGTAAGTGCAACCGATCACAGCCGAAGTTAAAATTGAAAGGCTTAGTGATATACAGAAACATTTTATGATGCTTTCAAAATATTTTTATAATTTTTGTAAATTATTCATATATGATTAAAAGTGCAATATATATTTATAATATAAATTGTAAACAAGTAAGTGAGGTCCAACTAAAAAGCATAAATTTTTTGAAACAAATCATTTTACAGGTCAATTACAAGGCCAGTGAATTGTTGTCAGGAATAGAATTTTATGCGAGTTTTGTTTATGACTTTCAAAGCCATATATAAAAATTGGTTTTGAATGTTTATTTTCACAAAATTTAATTACTTAGTTTAAAATTTTAATAGTATATATTAAATGTATTGCCTGAGCATTAAGATAGTTTGGTGATGCTAAAACTAGGATGGGGGGATCAAATCTTGCAATTCCTGGAAAACTCTTTATCGTATATTCTATAAAATATTGAGAGGCTGGCTACTTTATTTCCATGGTCAGATCTAACTACCTTGATTTTAACCGAATTATGGTCAACAATAAGGCCTTTTCTTCGTCTCTCAATGGAGTCCAAAGCTATGAGGTGAAATTTTGCAGCATCAGCCTAATTGCAACATTTGTAATCGACACTAGATAAGACCCGTGCTTCGTAAAGGCAGAGAAGCATTCCTAGCTTAACCTGATGCCATACTTTTGTCTCTTTCTTTCTTCTCTTATATCTGTCTTGGACTCAATGAACCGCCCAAAAAAGATTCAAGAAATTCCTAATAACCGAAGGCGGTTTATGTATTCCAAAAATACATACTCTATAAAGTTGCTGTCAAAGTGAACGGACTTCAAATGCCATTAAAAAAAATCGTCATTTAATACTGGAAAAAAAACAGTTTTATTTACAAAAATAATATCCAAACCTCGTGTATTAACAATTTAATTTTGATTTCTAATAACTTAATTTCTATTGCAAATATAACTTATACCTATTATCTGTACAAAACATTAAAATCGCAAGTCAATATAAGCAATCTCTATTCGTAATTTTATTTCACATAATCTTTTAATTATTTCTTGTTTTTTATTTTTATTTAACTATATATAATAGTTATTTGAAAAGAAAACATCACTTTAATTAACAGAACAAAATATAATTGGTACTTAAATTATATAAAAGTAGTATATATTTCTTTAATATATAAATAAATTCAACATCTTATATTCCTCGGTAAAGTTAGACCTCGTTGTTGTTTTTTTTTTTTTTTGCTGTTAACTTATTCCGTGAATTATCATGTTTTGTTGTGTGTAAATGAATTGTAGGACTTATTCTAAGTAATACTGACGTGACTTTTACATAATAGGTTATGGAATTTTTTTTTTATTTCTATCAGTTTCGTCATACAAAATAATTTAAAAATTTTACTTTTTTGTGCTGAATAGTAGATATTTTTCCTTTTGCAACAAACAGGTTTATATATATATATATATATTAATAGGTAAAGGAGTTCATTAATAAGTTAGTATTTTAAGTATTTACAAATGAAAATCTACTCTGATGTCGGTGTAATCAAGAAGTATAATTAGTAACTAATGGATTACAAACTTCTTATCCTTCAGTTGGTAGGGTTAAGTTTACCAACTTGAAACGTTAAGGTTCCTATTCTGTTGCCAACGTGAAAAATCGAAGAGTTCTCTTTCATTGGCAATAATAGCCATGAAGAGTAAATTTAAAAGGAGAATAATAATGTAAGGGAGTTCATATAAGCGACGGGCGACGGCCGGTTAGTAGACACGTCTTGATGCGCGTGACTCTACTTCACGGACAGAGGCTTGCAAACTTAACTTATTGATATATTTAATCATCATGCAAATTTTGAACCATGAATAAAGGACGCGTATCACTTAATTTGACTTGATTTCAAGCATGAAAGTGTTTCCATTTGGTGCGCTTCAATAAACTTCAACCAGAATTTATTTTAGAATAATGTTCTATTTTATAGGAACAATAATTTTGTACCTGCTGATCAGCGGGCAGGGTTTCTGATCAAAACATAATTTAAATAACTTAATATAACTTTGGGCAACACTGTTTCGGCTACAAGAAATGCACGTTCTCATTACAGATTCCGCGCTCGTCTATACAATATTTATGTCACTCGGAGTTTTTTAGACGTACTACTATTACACATGTGTTTGATAATCGACTCTACAGCGAAGACATTAAGATCTGTTAAAACATACCTAATGCTATCATACGTTGCTGGTACGTGACGCTACTTACTGATTTTGGTACTATTTGATGTAACAATGTCCAGTACACGGTAGAAACGATGGCTTTTGCTGCTGTTGGTTCCGTATGTTCCATGAATTTCGCGTTCACGGACATTAAAAATAACTTTTGTAGCTCTTTGATTTCACAAAAACATCTCATACGTATAAATTTTATTTCAATCTTATTACAAGTACTATTTTATTATCTTTCTGCTCGTGACGATGTGTTATTAGAAAGTAAAGCAAATATTTAATTATCTATAGATGTAAAGAAAAGGTTTGGCGAATGACACCACAAAACTCAGATTTTAACAATACTTAGTCTCCTTATTTCTATCAATGAAAGATGGGACTCAAGAAGGAGTAAAAAGAAACTACTTGTTAGTTTCCCATAAAATATGTAATATTTGAATATATGTAATCAATTTAAAACACTTTCACATTAATGTATTAAAGTATCACCTTTGAAGCATATTCCTTTCATTCGTTACTGCTGACTATAAAATACATAAGTGTCAAGCTGAAGGACATGTTTTTCTGTAGCATTATAATGTATTCGGTATATAAATAAAAAAAAATTCCCTCGTTTTAATAGTTCTCGAAATATCAGGTGTAGAATTCTTAGCACTATTCAAGTAGTGTGTTATAACTGTTCTTACATATACGCTACAGCACAAGCAGCCATTACCTACAGCTAAACAAAAAAAAAATTACCAAGAAAATAGAAAGACACGTAAAAAATTCCATTAATTTGAAGCGAATTCCCTATTAACGAAATCCTTAATGGTTACAGAATCTAGAAACGGTACGCAATAAGTCTAATACACACGCAGATAATATTTATTTCCACTTCAATTAAAATTCTCAAGCGACCGTAAATTTTTCCATCACTTTTAATTGCATTAGATTTATTACTTCACCCAACCACTCTGGTGGTGAGTCTAACAATTAAAACAGCTCCAGTCGCCACCTACCGTACAAACGAAAGACCAACACTCACACAAACATTGTGACATCACTTGCACCGTATAAATAAAGGTGATATAGCGTTCAACAGCTACCAGTCTACCTTGACCCGTCTCACCTCCCACAGCGTGCCCGTTTAGAACCGAATAGGCTATGACGAGAGAACCTCCACGGTTCAACATAAACTGGAGCAAGTACAATGAGCAGATTCAAGTGCTGGCGGTGCAAGTGCCATTGTTTTTCATAAGGCTCGTTTTTTCGTGTCGTTTTGGCGGCAACGGATGTCCAATAGCGAGATTCCGCCGCCGCCATTGGCTGTATCTGCGTGGGCGGGAACGCGAAATCTTCGTTCCTTTTCACAGTCTATTCCACTCTATTTCAAATTGCAATTTAAGAACCGTTCCATTTTACGCGATGACATTTTTGGCTTAATTGTCCTCTAAGGACGAGTGGTGGATAATTAAAAATATATCCTATAACTGCAGATGCCTGTGAGTTATATTAATAATGATTATATAATTAATTCAACCTTATTTGCTGTACTAAAGACAGCTGTTATTATTTACTAATTACATTTACATATGGAGCTGTCAATGCCCATTAGGTAATGAACTAAGTGCCTGTCAGTTCATAATTTTTTATAAATATGATATCTTATAAATACATACAATGTGATATTATAAAAAATAATTTATATCTCATGTTTCATATGTGAAATTACTATTAATATTGTTTACAGATTCATTAAGTTTTATGCTATTACAAAAAATATTGAGCAACATAAGAATTTTAAAACATTAGCCGATAGTAAAATCGGCAACCCCAATATCTCTAGCTGTCATTGTTAAATGACATATAAATTAGAAAGATTGAATTGAAAAAAAAATCACTATTATTCCTTTAGATAACACCTTTTCATTTTTACACACGACATACGAAATTAATTCATCCAATTAAATTTTGGCATATGCAAAGTATTCCACAAATCCAGCGTGAAACAAGCCACAGCAACAAGACAAAGATATGTGAACAATGTTTTTTTCACAACTGTAGATGTGACAGCGTACGCTTAAAGAAATATTTTATAAAAAATGCTATTACGAATAAACATAAAGACTTCTTTGCATTCTTAAGTAAAACATGACTCGGGAACTAGTAAAGCAACATCGTAGCTATTCTGGCATAATTAACAAAAAAAATATTAATTAACAAATAAATATTAAAGAAATGGAGGAAAAAAATACATTGTTTTTTGCAAATTTTTTTTAGTAATTCTTGGATCCATCAGGTAATGAATAATGCATAGTAAGGAACAAAATATACCTTTGTTAATTGGAATATTTTATAAAACATATAATATAATTAGGCTTTTTAAGATCCCTTAATATATTTAATATGTTGCTTAAGTTAGTAATTACTTTTAATATAAACAGTAGTTACATTGATATCTTTATATTTATTTGAATGCTTATTAAGACTTATATAGGAGTAATTCTTGTTTTTTCTTTACTTTTTTATCCGTATTATATAATTTAAATTATCTAGATTGTAATAAAAAAATTATAACATACATAAAATACGCACTTTCTTTCAGGACAATTATAATTACTGATATATTTACATTCGACTAATACTTATATTCCATAGTATTTTCAATCAAATCTATTGACAATTCTGTGCTTTTATAGAACAAACTGTCGCTTGCGTGATTTAATTATAAAAAATCAAATTTGGAATATTCATATGTTAATAAAAAATAAATAAACATAAAGACTCCTTAGTGTGGGAACCTCTTTTCTAAAGTCACAGCATTATGACATTAGCGTGATAGCGAGTGTCATCTGAAAATCGTGATGGACACGGCTCTCACGCAACATCTTGGGTGTTCCTGACATCTTAAGTGACATAAAAGGCTTACATATAATATATATAGAATACAATATATCTGTTCTCATATGATTTACCATATATTATTAAGAAAGAAATTAATATAGAGTAACGTTCCATTGCTCAAAGCCACTGATGTAACACAGAAAAAAAATAAGATAAATCATTTCAAATCTGCAGTACCTTACTGCCTATTACATTCTCTTTAACCCTAATGAATTACAAATAAAAAAAACAATGTATACTACTAATTTCTTAATCTTAATAAATTTATATTCCGATCTAAGATGTTATCGATAACAAAATAGGAATACGTTTAACAGGATAGCGAGCGATTCATGTTTTTCTTGTGATAATAAGAATTCTTTAATAAATCTTTTGCAATCCGCATCAAAGGAATTGTGAGATAAAAACACTTGCTCCACATACCGCTTGGTATCTTTCATTTTGTTCTAAATACTTTATATAGACTTTGTTATGAAAGTTATTTATTAATAAGTAAAATCAATTATTTATTTTATGAAAAATATAATACGCTTCATATATATCTTTATTTAAGAACATGTAAAGTATTAAAATAGATTTCATATTATAATCTCGATTTATTATTCTCTTTAGATATTTGCTGCTCATTTTGTTACTTGAATTGTTATATAACACAGTTAATGTTGTCTATGAAGATAGTAAAAACATATGAGTAATGTTATTTATATAAATGTTTATTTCATTCAGAAATATCCTTTCGTAACAGCACAAACCACACTATTTTAAAATATGTGTTTTATGAATAAAATAAAAAAAAGTAACAAATTAAAAATAAACTCAAAGGAAATTTGGTAACTCTTAACAACACAAGCTGCTTACTTCGAGAGCTTAAAAGAGTGCTTATAAAGCCTAAATCTGGGCTTTCATTTCCACCAAATACATGCAGATCCTGAGTACTGTCAATTGGAGTTGTGTCAATAAAAATAAAAGCTTTCCTCGCTGCGGAACCCTCAGCCGACAGCTTGAGTGCAAGTTACACGTTCTTTCGCATTTAAATGAGTCCTTCGCGAGACAAAACAAACTTAATATAATGAAAGCCATCGCCCCAACTACCCCCGGCCCCGTTCCCGGATTGAGATATACTCGTACTGGAAACTTGCTCGAGAAATCTCTTTACATTAATGGAAGTTTGTTTTTGATGTTTGAAATGTCGTATTAAGAGTGTAATAGAATAAAATTTAATTATTCTAAAAAATTTAAACGAATGACGTTTTTATATTCTGAATTAACACAAGCTAATAATCACAAATAAATATACCTAGTTCTTTTATGTGAAACAGTTTTTCCTATGACAACTTTGTTTGGTTATCTCTGATACCAACACATCTTTGTATGTCATAAACTATGTAATTATCACTGAAATTCCTCGTAAGCCGATGTCCTAATAAAACTAGTTTGTACTTTAAATATCCTCGAATTCAACGATTAATAGGATTGTAATACATTTATACTCTTCATCACTCTAAAAATATGAAAAGAGGTTTAATATAAATTTGATTATATTGAACGTGAGTTATATATATATATATATATATATATAAGTCGTGGTGGCTTGGAGGTTAAAAGTGCCGCCTCTCATACGTGAGGGCGCGGGTTCGAAACCTGGCAAGTACCAATGTGATCTTTTCCGAGTCATATGTACTTTCTAAGAGTATTTAGACACCACTGGCTGGAACAGTCTACAGCAAGCCAAGGGGTCTAAATAGCCCCAAAAAAAAGTGCTGGTACAGAAGGCTAGGGAAAACCACTGCAACTATCTTCAGAAGAAAGTCATCAGGTATACGGATCACTGATGATACGTGATGACCACGACAAGTCTGCAAAGACGCTTGCGACGATGATGATGATATATATATATTCGAATAATAATAATATTAATTGCACTACTGGCATTGGCAGTCAATTGATAAATTGATATCAAAACAAAATACAATTAAACAAATTATATAATAAATAAATAATGGTATTAAAAAAGGGCTTGTTAAAACTAACTCACCAAACGCTACGTGACTAAGTGGTTACAGGAAACTCGTTTGTGATGCAAAAACCACACGCCTCTTATACTTTACACACAACAATAAGGACACTTTATTATATACCATAACATTTAATTGCTTGCATTCCTCTATTTATTCTTCAATGAGTAATAACAAACAAAGCAATCAAATACTTAGAAGATTTTTTAAATTCTAATATTCCTATCGAATTTTAATCATAAAGTAATTGTTATTTTATTTCAAACCTTTTGGTTCTGCCCTTTTATAAGCATTTATCACTATAAATAAGTAATAGATTTCATCACTAAAAATAACGTAATTGGAGGCGCCTTATTTTGTATTATATATTTTCGAATAAAACAGCCTGAACATATATCTATATAAACCAGTTTTACAAAGTTTTCCAACCAAGTTAGACCATTGATCAAAAAATTTCTTCATAACGTGTATTTAGATATATATATATATATAAATTACGCAGAACAAAAAAAAACTTACACTGGAAACGTGTCCGCAAACAAAAAAAAGTAAACGGCTAGAAAAAGGAGGACATACAAAAGCAATAAAAACCGTTCCCTAACTCAAAAAAAATATAAACATCCAGAACAAACCCTTTACAAAATCATTTGTGAATTCCAATAAAGTTAACGACAGAGAAAATCCCCGGCTCCCTAATGTCAATCAATAGCTCATAACGCAATAGTCGCGTGGCTATAATGAGGATAAATAAACAAACACACAGCCGTGGGATAATTAAAAGCACCGCGGGCGGTATCGACGAGTCAAACCATCGATATCATTGTTTGATTGTGTAACGCATACTTTGTTCTTATTAAATGATTTAACAGCTATGAAAGGTATTGACGCAGGGCAGCAATTATAATGAACACTTCCATGATATTAACAGACAGTATTCTTAACTAATTAATAACTATATCCGACGTTAGTTTTATATCGTTTTAAGAATGTCAAAAGTAAAAATTTATTTCGGCTTTATAATATTAAGATTCGGCAGAATAAGTAAATATAATAAATAGATATAGTTATATACGAAAATTTTGCACTAATTACTTTACCTTGATGTTGATACACAAGGCAATGTATATAAAAAATAATAAAGTATTTGAGATGAATATAAAAAAATAAACAAAATAAACGTCAAATATCTAGCGTAATGTCAATAAACTGGTGACAGTTTTAATTTTACCAGCGGTAGGCCGTTAACACCCCACTGGAAGCTGTCCGCTATGTCAGTTAAATTAAACTATTGATAAAACATTGCACGCCCACACTGAACCATCAAATTTAAACCAAACGTTATTATGAAACATTATTTATAAAATATTAATATGGAAACGACATATAAATGAATTAAACTCGCGAAAGTCTTACATCTCATTATGAAAACGACATATTTAAAATATATATATATATATATATATATATATATATATATAACATCTAGATCACAGTTTATCCGTTAAGATACGTGATATTTTTTATTCATATGAATCTCTTTGCAACGTCTGGAAGAACGACTTAAGTCATAAATCAAATAAAATATTTAATTAAAAGAAAAAAAAAACGAAAATGGAATCTACATTACACCCATCAAAAACATTCGCTTACAAGACAAAGCTATAATGAGTTAACCCTCGGATGTCATGTTCGTTACGTGTGTAATTAAAACGCGGCGAGGCGGCAACGAGAGCCCTACACGGACAAACACACGCGGCGTCTCTTAAGCCTACTCCAGATACGCGCCGCCGCCTCCATTATGCAATTTACTCTGCATTAACATGTCCCAGTTTCTTTCGCGACGATGTTTTTGATAAGTAGACGACGGGGGAGTGAAATTTTTTGAGTTATTAATTAAGTGGCAATACCGCTATAAACATATGTTTGGACTACATGAACGTAGAATTGAATAAAAAAACATATCCACACATTAATCAACGTTTTCGTTGACATAAAAACTAGCAAACAGGTAGATTTCTTTAGGCGACAATATAAATCTTTAATTTAGTAGCGGCCCGACCGTATCAAGACGTACGTGTTAATAGACAGCGAATAGCAAAGATTTTATCTATTCTTTAGAAGCTGCGCACCTGTACCAGTCCGGAGTGCGGTGTATCAACCATTGTATCCTAAATCATATTTCTATTATGGAACCCTTTGGTCGAGTATTCACACATTTTCCTTTATGATATCATCCACAGATTTATGTGAGAGGGAAGTCATTTATTCAAATCTATAAACAATTTTAGCTCCTACATACAATATCGATATCTATTCTTAAACATATACGATACACAGATGTATTAAATTTTAATTTAAAATAAGAATGATTGCAATCCGTAAGTTAATTCGCTTACAAATCGATTTTACAGACCAATAAATACAGTTATATCTGTAATCTACGTACGAGTTTGTATATAAAATTACGTCGTGCGCTTTCGGTCAAATCGAAATATGTGAATTTCAAAAAGAGCAGTCCCTAAAATATATGCAGAGGATACAGTAACGGTTGCCGAGTTTTCGAGAACTCATCAATATTTGATACAATTTGAGTTGTAGATGCGACACTACGCGACGCGATATTCTTATTCCGTTTCGACACATCCATTTATCCTCTGTATTGATGCTTTGAACTGAAATGACTGATAAAAAAAATATATTACCATATAAAATTATTTTAAATTTATTTAAGAATATTAAAATTTATTTCACATTATTCAGGTAATAAGAATAAGTATGATTCTTATTTTAAATATATATATATATATTACTTGCATTTAAGTGCTTTTTATATGTAAAGGATACAAGGATTTAAATTTTTAAGTAATATAGAGAGGTTAAAAAAAATTATATAAATTATCTTACCTCAGCTCTATCCCCCTTATAAAAGTTATAGTCCACTAAGTAGATTGTAATAATTATATGTATGTGTATTATTAGGAATTTGCATACTAAAAGCGAAAAAACTATAAGCTATCATCGCATGTTCTAGAAACAATTCAAATTGTCCTCCTTAAAAGGAACCCAAGGGTAATGTGTGAAAGTTTACTTTATATTCAATAAATAAAGATATATAGAACATCTGCTTTCTCATTTCGCGAATTTCGACGACATTGACATATTAAAATGATACGGCCTTACATAATACTGTTTATTTCATGTTTTCAAATTACACTAACAAAGTTGATAGCGGTTTTGAATTTAGTATAATGCTGTTACGTAAGTTACATTTTCTGTTTTTTTTTTTTTGCATTAGTTCTCTGGTTGAGCGAACTCATCTCTCTCTCTTCGTCGTATATCAAATATATTACGTGCCTTCAAACTGTTTATGGTATTGGTTATTGGTCTCGTTGGAAAAATGTCATGGATATTAGATTTGAAATAATAAAATTTTCTTAGTATTATATGTACTGATATTTTTTATAATAATTTATTTGATCGGTTCATTTTTCTGCAGATGTACCTATCATTTGCTAAAAACTGTTCCTAGTTGCGAGGTGACGGTGGAATATTTAACTTTATATTAAGTTTAAAAATCTGTCTATCAATTTATCTACATCTATTGCCGGTCTAGAAACAAAAAATCATGAGATATAGTATTGTACAAAAAAATATCAGGTTGCGTATTAATAAAGGAAACTAATTTAAAGGTATGAGAAAAGGAATTAATCTCGATTAAAGACAAAATCTTCATTGTCACGTCTCAACAAAAATGTCACATAGGAACGAAATGAGAAATGAATGTTGTTAAAACTAATGCGTGTGCGCAAGTCTGCCAAAATTTCGGAGAAAAATTGACCTTTGGGACGATAAAAAATTTAGGTTCCGTTACCTGATAGATTAATCGGGGGTAGGTACATGGTTGATCTGATATGACATTTCTAAAGCGGTTTTGGGAGACGTAGCTATGTTAAATCATCAATAGGTATAGTGTCCGGTTTAAATACCTACTTCAACAAAATGATATATCTTGTTCTTTATCCTCAATATCAAAAAAAATAATTATTCACGTTACGTTGAACACAAAAACAAATGTTATATGATTACTACGGATATATATATATATATATATATATATAAGTAGGTAACCATTTAATTGGTAATTGGTATTACAATATCAACATGAGTATTCCGATGATTACAATAACATGAACATGAATCGAAAGTACTTCATTATTTCAAGCGCTATTGAACAAAACTTTATGACTGCATGTATTTTATAGATATGTCCTATGATTTTGATCTAGTTTTTTAATGGAGCTATATATATATATATATATATATATATATATATATATATATACGTCCAAAACAATTGTCACTATTTGAAACAACAAGCAGTCAACAATCTTTTTCAGGTTATTTAAGTTTGCATCGTCACATTACAAAGGAGTATGAAAAGTTTTTTATTCATAAACGTTCACCGATATAGTAGTAAGATTGGTAATTAAATTCGATACTAAACTGTTTATCCAAATATATAAAAATACAGGTTAATTTTTTCGCAACTTCCACTCACATAACATTACATGTGGTATGTACCATTATATTTATTAGAAGTTTTGGTTATGTTAAAATCTTAACGCTTTACTAAGATTTAAATCATAACCCATATGTCGCTTTGAATCAATTCAACGAACAACAATAGACAACTATGGAGGCTCTAAACAATTCAACAAAAAAGCTACCTTGACAGCAGCAATTTTAGAAGTCCTTTATGCCTAGTGATATATGACCCGACCTGATTTATACAATAGCTCTCCCTTTTTTTTATTAATTTCAAGTGGAGTGTTCAGCATTCATACTAACATACTGTTCTTATTGACTTCATAGTTTGAAGTGTATTTGGTTATGTACTGCATGGTTTCCGAACTGTGGTTTAGACTTTACATGTATGATTATATATGTTTATACCCTAGCAATAACAGGCAATTTCTTGAGTAATAAAATTATATATAATACGTTTTATACACTGAAAATACATTGTTGTATATTAGTCTCTGAGGTTCTCTCTGGTATTTTACGCGCATATATATTTACATACTGTTCTTATCATCCACCCGATATTTCTGCGACTTCACAGTACACGTTATGACAGGAAGCCGAGATGCAAGTTTCCATTAGTTAGTTTTGTTATTTGTGATTTAACCTCAGCGATTTATTAATTTTATAAAGTACACTTCGGATGTTCCGACAGCCAGCTGTGTCTTGAATTCGTTACGTATTTTCACAAACATGACATTATTTTTCTTGACAGGCATCCCTTTGGTTGCAATTAGGATGTTTTTATGTCAATAACCTTATGAATTAATCTAGTTTATATAAATCTTCACGAGCCAGGATTTGTAATTCCATTAGGAATAGTTTTATCGTTTATTATATGTGAGATATTATTTTTAATGATTTTTATTATTGTTAAGACTAATATTCTCATATCTCGGCAGTCTCTGGATACTTTATTCCAGAATACTAAGCGATGTATAGTTTATGATTAAGGGCGGTATCAGTAAATCAATGTTGCATCTACCTCTATTATGCGATTGTGACATCTGTATAAAACAAAGGAGCTGTAAAATATACTTTTTATAACAATTTGCTCGAAGACTTTTTTACAATTAATAAGAAAAAATCATTAAAAACTACCCGCATAGCGTTCGCTTTAAGTTATAAGATTTTAAGATCTAATTATAGCACACAGCTATATTTTTATAAATAAATAAAATTTTTAATTAATATAAAATAATTACAAAAATTTCAGGTTCAAGTCACTAAAACATTATTTCATCTGTGTATAAAGGAAAAATAAAATCTGAGAGCCTTATTTAATTTTGCGGCCCTAAACTGAATTATTTCTTTAGATCAACTCAAATTTCCGTGTACCAAATACAAAAAAATGAAATCATCTAAAATATCATTAATTTTAGACAATTATTTACACATATTTTTATAATAATTCTATCCTTTATACCGTTTTAAATGTAAAAAGTGCATTTGTAATGTCTGCACCATGCAAATACAACCAAGGCATACATCTGTCGCAGCCAGTGACTAACTAACTATAAATTACAAGGTCACAATTAAGATAACACGAACTGTTCGACCACTTGCATACCTGATATATATTGAACACAGATAATAATATCAGCCAAATAATCCTTTATTACGTATGGGAATATTAACTAATGATTTTGATCATTTAATACATTGTAGCAAAAAATTCCCAAAAGTATTAAGTATAAACTAACAAAAAAAATATTTCATTCATTCTTCATTCAGTCTTCAAGACCACATTTTTATTTAATTCAGACACATTCAAAAACACGAAAACATTCAATGTTATTCAGTAATTATTTAAAACAACGCTTTATAAATTTATTGTTTTTTATATTAAAATATTAATAATAATAACTAACTGATATCAAATATTAAATTAAAGCGAAGTGACCAGTCAACAATAGCGAATACGAACAAAATGCGGCGGCTTTCATTGTGCAAGGATCTGACCATAAGTTAGTTGCGCGTGCGCACCCCAAAGAACAAAAAGACGCCACTGAAACAATAGCCTGGTCAATACGGTAGCTTATATTTGCATATCGCGCATCGCAAAACACCCTTTAAACTTATCACAAGCTAATATTAGCAGGGTCTGTTGTAATCTTTAACTTTTTTGACATAAAGGTGAAAATTCCCTGCACACATTTCGCTGTTTCGTAAGCTGGGAAAGGACTACGGGGTAGATATTGTAAGTATTGTCCTTTAAAAGAAATTTGCGGCGAGATTTGCCTGTGTCGAGCAAGCGCTAATCTTCGATATATCGATTATATTGTACCGAACCATACTATTCATATTTATTCACATTGTTTCTTATGGTAAGCTCTTATAGGACTGTTTTATATAATTTTTAAATCATACATGAATAATGTATTGACATTTCGAACGATTGCCAAAGATTGATAGAATTATGTATTAATATGCTTATACAGAATAGACGTAATAGGTAAAAAATAAACAATGGTCACGTGTGGCCACGTGAGCTATTATCATGCATTTGAATTGAGTGACAGTTGCTCGGACGCTGCAACTGAAACAGGGAATTTTCCAGAATAATCCATACATCACACAGTCCTTCGAAATCGGCCTATTTCTATCTATTAATATTCTCCCTAAAAAATTATTGGAAAAATTCTTACTGGCGATTTAAATTTTTTTTAATTTAATTTAATTTAATTTTTAATACTTCCTATTTTACATATATGCCATCCATGCAGTTTTGTCTATGTTTTGTATATTTTAGCGAACCTCGAGAGCCGTATGTTTGACGTATAAGCAAAAGTACTTACTCTATTAAATAATTAAGCCTAATTAAAATCCATTTCACCCAATCAAAACTCAATACTGTCAAAACAATAGACTGACATCCTCATACTAAACACATCGTAATAAAAAAGTAAATAAACAATTACGTTCATATGCAATGCACTTGCATACATTGCATAGAAAATTTTGTTAACTCACTCATCTTTCATCAAAAATCACTGTTTCTTCAAAGCTACAATCAATATATTGCCACTCGAAATAAATCGCAAATCGTAAGCAACAACAAAAACCGCAGCAACATAAACACTTAACAAAAATATTAAATGCTAAATTAAAACGGTTTCCCAATTAAATTACTGCTGTTAAGACCAGACCAGACCAGACCAGACCCAACGTAATTTCAGAACCAAACTAACACAAAAGATTTTAAATGCAGCTGAGTTGAGTCGCAAATATCTTACTCACATATTTCAGATGCCAAATTTCTTTCAAACACCCGATTGCATGTTCAGCAATGTCAATTACTTTTTGATTTTTATAAATGAAACCTGTTCCGGAATTTGTAATACTTTAATTAAAGTATAAATTATCTATCCAAGGTCTACTTTTATGTCGTTTAAAATTTTTATATAGTCCGTGCATCAGTCTCAAAAACAAACAACATATGCCTTCATACAATGAATGTATTTTAAGTATCTGAAGATCATTATAACAATTTTACATACAGTTTTAACTCGAGTAAAGTTTAACATTCCTTATAACATATCTCAAGTTCTGTTAAAAACTGAGTTGCATATTATTAATTAACGGTTAATTCGTCTTTAATATCAATATTTTTTAAATATACATTTCAATACAAACTTTATTTATATCTATGCCAGTAATGAATAATCATTTTTTTTGTCGTCACAAAAACGGAATAACATTTCAGCCTCCATACTCTTTGCGAGTAATTATTCCTTGTAAAATTCTTTTACAAATAGAAATGTTAAGGTAAGCGATATAAAAACTAAATTACATTAGGATATTTTTCTGCGTCACCTGCCACATGACAGATCGTCACCAATCAATATATAGTATATTACTTACATGTTTCATATTAACTTGCTATTATCGGAACTGAACATGTGTCGGCCATTATATTCTGTTCTGTGACATATTTTTTTCGTACCCCACAAACAATATAATCACTTATGTGTTAATTGCAAACTCATTATGTGCTAGTTAATGAAAAGTTTTATATAAAATGCAACGTTGGTATTGATATGGAGATAAATGAATAAAGAAATGATAACGCTTTCGTAGGAAACAATATATATGGATTTTTTAAATATCCATATTGCCTTATTTAGATAAGCAATTGTCAATAATTTAATAAATTTCCCTTAGCTCTAGTTTAAAAAATGAATGCATTATCAATATTGAGATATTATAAAAGAAAAAAACTTTTCTTTAACGCCGGAACAAATTTACACTATTTAAAAAAAAGGTTTAATAAAAAAACAAGTCTCACATCTAAACTCTTCGTGCTTCGTAAAATACATAGACACAAAGGTTTATTAATAACAGTAAGTTGCCTTATGTATTGAGAAAATTCTCTTCCAAATTATTAAATTGTCTATAACTTGCTACGTTGATTGCATCCAAACATTATTTCGATGTTGCAATACTTTTATTTTATATATTTTTTTTATTGATCTTTCTCTCAATTTGTTCTAAATTAGGTAATCTTCATAAATTAAGAAAACAAGAAACGAAACATTTGTACAAAAAAATCCATTCGCTATAAATGTATCATTTTGTTTGTCGTCCAAAAAATATTTAATGCTGTCTAAAAAAGGCAGGGTTCAGTCCCAAATGTATGTCATCGCCGTACACTTAAAAACCTTGATGATCCATTGTCTGAAAGGACTCCTTATTTATTATCTATAAGAATATTTTCTTCGAAAATATACATACATTCTAAAGAAGATATTAACCATTAAATGAGATTTTATTAGAGTTATTAGTTATAATCGATCGAATAGGTGTTTTTATTAGAACGTCGATACAATCTGAACCACTGGAGACTTATGTGAAGTAAATTGTAATTCTCGATTGTTAAGCGACAATGGGACAAGAAATAACATAGGATATTTGAGCCATTTAAAAATTTGTGTTGATTTAAGTTTGTTTTTGTATCCCACAGACTTATCGAGTGTTAGGATCAAATCACAAAATTATATTCAAGTTAATACGTTCCTTTTTGTCCCCGTCCAACCCAAATCCTAAAATGGCCAGTTCTAATGTATAATTCAATTCATTTCATTAGCAAATAGTTTTTCAACGTCGGCCGGTCCAAAATACATATGTATGATCCTCTAATAAATTGGTTGGAGCCGTGTTTTTGGACGTAACGGAATCTCGCTTCTCCGTATATCTTTCGATGAGAAAAAAAATTAAAACAAACTATGTCTCAGTACCGTACGGTATCATTACAATTTTATCATTACATTCTTATTAATATTTCCTGTCCCAAATATTTTTTCTGATTCCTATAACATTATTTACTATATTTGGACCAAAATTAGGTCTTTTTTTTTCTCGTGGGGAAATGCTTAATGCATACTCTCTTGCTTGGGGAGGAAGAAAGAGGAGTTATAACGGACTCTCGTCCTGATAAGGACGTAGTACCGACTAAAACCCCACGGGTTGTCCCACGCGCCGCTCTTCTGCTAAGCCACAGGGCCCACAAGGCGATTCTGCTGTGGTAAAATTAGGTCTAACAAATTATTTGTACGTAATTTTGCCGACGGGTGGAAACGTTCATTAAATAAAATAAAAAAATATATAATCAATAAATGAAAGAAAATATTCATTTTCAATCTCCCGCGAACAATTTAAAGTCTCTGATATCATAAAACATGATTCTGAGTTTTCATCACTTTAAAGAAGGTTTCAGTAAACGTACAGTGATATTTTCATATCATCACTCAAACCGTAAAGTCTGAGTCATGCGAAGCATATATTTCATGCATACACGCGCATAAACATATATACATATCATCCATATTCATATATGTTAAACGAGAAAAACAAAACTCATTCATACATCTTCTAATTACCCACTTAAACTCGAGCCGGAATGTCTAGCCCTTCCAGGCGGACAAAATGTTTTTTTATTGGCTTTCAATATGTATATATGAAAATTCATTTATAGGTACGCCAATACATATGATATCGTTTTATAGGGAGCCTGTTTCTTACTCGTCAGCCATATGCTTAACACTTGAGCCACATTTTTGCGTCTACTACGTCTTGCTCAAACCAATTAATGATGGCGTCTTAACACCCTATTTGGCGTCACATTCATGGAAGCTTAATTCGTATTAATAAATATTACATCTTTACACAATTAGAACTAAATGTAATAAAAAAAACATGAAATTATTATGCGTTTATTAAAAAAAATAATCTTCATAATATTTTCTTATAAATAAACTAGTTTTTGCCCGCGACTTTGTCCGCGTTAATTACGTCATTAGTTACATATGAATAGCTGACCGGGCGAACTCTATTCCGCCCTAGAGGCGGTAACTAAGCAGATATTGGAATTTATTAAGTTTAATTTTTTTTCTTCGATCGAACAGAATTAAATATCCCATGTCCGTCTCCTGGTTCTAAGCTACCTCCCCACCAATTTTCAACCATATTCAACAGCCGTTCATGAGTTATAAATAGTGTAACTAAAACATTTTTTTTTTATACATATAGATGTTAAAAACAATATTTTATGTATGTTAAGATGAAATAAATTCTCGTATATGACCCACGAAGAAGCACGTCTGACGTGGGATATTAACACCTCGTAAATAAACATAAGACAATTAATTATGTTATTAAAAATGTATAAATGAAAAAGCAACAAAAGGTATATTTATTTTGAATTATGTTTTAATACAACGTGTGTATCTACTTGCTTATAAATACAGTAATTATGGAATTTGTATGAGTTTTATAGTAATTAATGATTATTTATGAACAACTGTGACATAAATTATCACACGTACCTAAATTCATTACCGTCTTTGTACACACTACCTATAAACAATGGCATAGTTATATCACTTCTAGGAATCATTATTAGATATAGCTCTTGATATTACCACTCACATCTCACAGTGTTGTCAAATTTATATAATATATATATATATTAAATATTTTAATACAAATATGTATATATATATATATATTTGTTTTAAAACATTAAAATTAGATATAGTTTAGTCAATCTAAAAATTATGATATCACTGACGAAAAATAATTTTCTTAACTTTATCGATTAAATCGATAGCTTTCTTTTTTATAGACTATTATTAATACAGTTTACGTTGCCGTGATTTATTTTATGTAGCTTTAGTATGAGGTTTCTTGTTCTATCCAAACACCGACGTAAGATGACTACAGTATTTATAAATGAAAACGTTACACTATCAGTTAATAGTACCACCTCGTTCTAAACCTACTGAAATTGTGATCGGAACTTTGAGAACGAGAAAAAAAAACATTGTATGCTTTTAACGGAATTCAATATCTGTATAGGGATATAATATTTCTACATAAAATTATAAGTAAATAAATAAGTACATTAACCCAAAGTTTTATTATAAAACAGTTACTGACGTTAAGCAATTGATTAATGTTATATAAAGTACATTACAAATATATACAAAAAACCATTTTCTTTGGTGAGTTCTTAAAATCGTATTTACTGATATTTCACTGTGACTTAGCACAGAAACTTTCTGTAAAAAGTACTTTTTTTTGGAAGATTATTTAAAGCAAATATCAATGCTCAAAATTATTCTGATTCTGCTTATTTTTTTGGTGATAAAGCAATCTTTTCGAGAACTTTAAGCATCACAATATATGTAAGCATTGTTCTGATAACTCATTAAAGAGAAATAATAAATGATTTATTACGGTCCATTAAAGTAACTTCCAATTCATGAACGAAGCACCAAATAAATCACGAACTAGTCGCATGTCATCTGTATTTGCCCGTTTTAGTGTACACTAATGATACCCTAAAAAAGTCATCCGAATTTGAGCGGAAATGCAATGTTTGGGCACGCGACCGTCCGGGATAGAGACGAGTTTTTTACGACAAAATATTACGGAAGTTATTTTTCAAGGACATTACGCACAGATCATTAAACCATGCTCTTAAATGAGAGCACAACTATATTTATTACTGTACGCTTTGACAACCCTGTCCGGTGGGGGACGCGATATGAAACGCCCTCGCGAAATTATCACGCACAGGGATTTGATCCTTATCACGTTATGATAAAGCGTATTATTTAACGTCGTATTCATACAGTAACTAAGTATTCGCCGAGGGCTGTCACAAGAGAATTATCTTTTGGAAAGTTATACTGTCATTATTTTATGATGTCTCTATCGAAGCATTGGTCACGGCGCGGGAAGCAACGGTCGGGAAATGTGTAAATTCATAGTACATCAGTTTTGAAGAGGGCAGAACGTTATTACTTGTTATTTATTTACTGAGATTTGTTTTTATTGTAACAGTTGTATTTGATTTTTATTAAGTAAAAAAAAAATTACTCACGTTTAAGCTTCAGTATTCATTACATATTTAAACAAGTTAATTTTACAGTTATGATAGGATGTATTTGAATCTATAACTCATAGAAATATTAGTTAATTTAGAAGCAACTCATTTGTTTTAATATTAAACCGTAGAATATTTTATATGTGGTATACTTTCAACGAGAATGTTATAGTTTTTATGTTAACTCTCAAATAAAATAATTACAGAAATAAGTATACCTACTCCATATATTACTTGTATTTTGAACGAATAGCCAGTTATAGCAAGTAAATAATTTAAAAAAAATCTTGGCCATGTAAAGATTAATATGGCATAATTATTTCATTGTACCTATTTATAAAAAAAATATATTTTTTTGTCTTTATTTTTGTTTTGTTCAAATTGTAAATTTATTATGTTGCAAAGTTTAAGATGTATCTCGGAATGTCAGCACTGATAAAAATATATTATTTAATATCAACAGAGGGAATAAACCCACCTTATTGTGATATTAGTATTGAATAAATAAATAAAAAAGGAATATTAAATATCCAAAATTACATATTTAAGACATGTAGGGACTTAGCTTATTTAAATAAATTACTGTTATTGGTATTTGGGAGGCAAGACTAATAAAGAAAGAAGATGTTTTTATTCGTTAGTTAACTATTTTGAATTAAAAACATTCATAGGATTTCGTAGCTTAACTAGATCATTTTGAAATTACTGAATATACTGCGGTATTTAAATAATTTGTTTATATTAGGGCAAAATACTTTTTTCAACCTGCCATCTAGCATCACTCGTACAAACTAAGCAAGTTCATAAGTTAGCGACTTATGAACCAGTTTCATAAATATCTCAACAGATGTCACATTACATATAAACGATATGATAGTTAAAAATATATATTTAATTTAAATTTAAATGTAGTTATGAACATTTTAAGGAAATAAACATTGTATTAACCAATGAACATACTTATGTAAAATGTAAAAGCGTCATCTAGTGGAAAATAATGAAATTTAAATGGCATGGCATGTGCAAAATAGTTTTGAAGTAATGGTAGAGACGTCGCTTTAAAGCTTTCAATGTATCCATATCTTGTAATTTTATTGAAATTTAATAAAATAAATAGATTTTTTAAGAAACGAATGACTTTGATCCTGTCATAAACAGAAGATACAGTTGAATTATTTTTATATTTTATTTAGAAAAACATCAAAATGAAACAGCGAAAGTTTTTGTTTTACATCGCCCAAATAGATAGGCAATCGTCCTTCTATACAAAATTACTTCATTATCAGAGTGGATGACCGGAAAAGCTTGTTTATCTGTAGTCATGACAACCGAATTTGATTTACCTTCCGTACAAAATAAATATAATCGTCTTATTACACTTAAATTTTACGTTATAACGATGACCGAATCCATTAATTTTAATAATAATGTCTGATACAAAAAAATACATTCTATTTTCAAACGTGACTCGTGTCGTTTGTGACAATAAGAATTCATGACAGTTTTTGTGGATATATGTGTTGTTTTTTATTAGCTGCTTGTGAAGAGTGCTACTTGTTGGTTGTGGGGGTGATTCGAACTCTTCGCGCTGATGAGCGTATCAGTTCGATCGGTTTTAGTGGAGGGCCCTCAGGCGCAAAAAGCCAAGGGCCCATTCACATATGCTAGCACCCCTCGCGCCTTGTACAACAACAGCAAGCTCAAACGCAATCCGTCATGGTGAGTTTCTTAGTCCATACCTGTTGATTGCTCGGATAAGTTTTCGTCCATAAACTATAGTATGTTTAATTAGTATAAAGTATAAGATAATGGCAATAAAAATGAGAAACAAACGTTGTGCTATTAATTTTTTTCCAATCTGGCTTCTGTTTCGTATCTAAAGCTAAAGATAAATAATATTATAGGATAGTAAATAAAGTAATCCCTGGGTTTCCTTGTTTTGCAATCAATTAAAAGCTTTTACGAACCCGTGTGCATCATACAACTACCATTACTCTTTTTACACCCATCAATTCTGGTTGTCCTTTCAGACCTAAGATTTATTTTATCTATTGAGCTTTATCTATTTGGAAAAATGTCTTTTAGGAGATCAGATTATATAGTTCTGTTCACTGCCTTTCTCTGACAGCTCGTATCCACTAATCGATTTGTTGAAACTTGCTTACATACCATTTAGAGCAACATTATAACAACCAACAAAACAAATACGGATGATTCCTGATCGATGGGCAAAATAACTTTCGATGAGCGAAAACCGCGGGCTTTTGCTAGTGTGATATAAAAACTATTCTGTGTCAACGCAATGCTTGCATGTTGCAATTCGTAATCAAAATCCCTACATATTGTATCGCAATAAATGGACACGCAGACCCGTAGACAGGAGCCAATCATTAAATAGCAATACAGGGATTGTAGGTAATGACTCAAATATACGACATTTATACTCTGACATAAACCCAGCATATTTATTTGAATGCTCACGAAAAATTTAATTTTCAAAAAATTATTGTTGTTGAGTTTCTGTAAAAGAATAATTCAATAAAATAAGATGCGAAGAGAGGTCTTGTTGGCTTTATTATTCTTTGCATTATTTTACACTTAACATCTGGTAGAAAAATATTACTTATTTATTATTACACAAGTCACATAGCTCGCCATTTAATATTTTACAGGTACTATTATTTAAAATTGCAAAAACCTCTGGATAGACACGATTTAATTGAGGCTAAATAAAGCTTTGAGGTTTTATAAGGTGTACTTACAGAATTATCACAGACTTGATTTTTGTTCAAGCCCAGAGATGGCATTGTTAATAAAAATTTTAACCTTTAAGACCTACATTCTTTAATTTGCAAAATTTATGGTTATTTGGTCATAGGCACTAACGTATTAAAAAAATTATTGTAATTATTATTTTGATACCAGTAAATAGATAAAAAAAATACATAATTCCTTGTGGCAATGAACAGAAACAATTTATTTTAAACCCATTACTTATTAAAGACCTATTATCTATGACGATATTAAAGAATTGTTATATGTGAAATAAATTTTTATTTTAACAGAGAAACAATCTGTTCGCTTAAAAATAACTAACATTTTACTTATATTAAATATTTGATCACACTAGCTACGGAAAGACTTTTTCATTGAATTGAAAACATTAATTAAAAAAGTGAATTTATGACATTGAATTAATTACTGTAGTAAAAATATATATTTACAATACACGAACAAACATTATCTTAATAACTGAATCTTTAGTACATTCATTCTAAAGGATAAATTCACTGAAGTTTTCAAAAAAATTTCTTCATTATTGATGTTAGAAAAGAGAAAGTATTTGTAAATATATATATATATATATATTATATCTCAATACCGTCTACAGAAAATACTTGCTGTGAAACCAACGCACCAAACGACGATAATAATTAATAGGAATTTAGTAATGAATTAATCCCATAACATACATTCACTTTGTCATTAATATCAGTAACAAACTACATCACTTGGATACTTCAAAGAACGAACATAACAAGGTAGATTGATAAAAAAGGTCAAAAACATTAATATTTGGACAACGTAGTTAACAACAAGTCTTCTCACAAAATTTTACCGTTATTTCATAACATACTCGTAACTAGGTAACATCAACTCATTCTGGGAACGTACTTCGAAAGCAGCCCTAGTAGGTTCGTTTCAAATTTGGTTAGGTAGAGAGAGGAGCTTGGACGGTGGAGGTGGGCGTTTAAAGTGCTTTAGATAGGGCCCTTTAACCTACATCTGGGTCGCCAGTCCCAGGCATTATTAAAGCTCCTCTCCCTGTAACGCGACTGTAACTCCCGGCAACTGCACGGTGAATCCATGGAATGCTAGAAAATTTCGTGTTTGTTTTGATCACTCTATAAGAACCTTGTAATATATAAAAAACAACGAATAATTACAAAGCCTAAATAAGGTAGCTTATTTACAGTATAATTTATAAGAAGCAATTATAAAAAAAACATTTTAATAGCCGAGATTTAATTTAGTTTCGTATAAAATATTATTTCGCTCCACGTGTCAAGGTTTAAACAATTTTAAGAAGGGTGAATTTTTATTATACCTTACTTTAATATAAGACACTTAAAAGAAAGTAATGACAATGCTGTTCCACCTATGACACCGTCTTCAAAGCCGACAAAACCAAGATATCAAATAACGTTAGAATCAATACTATTATTTTATGTCTGGTCTGAGAGGAAGCCAACAAAATTTAATGATTTGTATCTATTAAGAAGAGTACAGAAAAACTACCAAGAATTTAATACTAATTTATAAGTTTTGATATTTTAATAAAAATCTTTTGACAACATTGAATATAAAAGGCTTATCTGTACAAGAGGCTTATATAAATTAAAATATGTTTTCTGTATTGTAATTCAATATCAGATAAGATACTATTCCAAACAGGGCAATAATTATTGAAAATTTTATAAAATGTTCCCTTGTCTGATTTGTATTTATTTTTACAAATCAAACGCATTGAGCAGTTTTTCATGACTTTTAATTGATTTATTAGAATAAAATGATACGTGACTATCATTAATATATCATTAGTTAGTTTTATTATAGTTAGTAATAAAAGTCACTGTACATAAAACAATCGCTTCTACTTAAGGTCAAACACGCTGTTTTCTATTTAAAATCAAAGCGTTTCTTTATTATTAATCGCAACTGAAATTGAGTCAAAATTTATTTTACGGCTATTTAAGGTTTCTGTAAAATAATATATTTCAATGACATAACTTTGATATGTATTTCATACTCGTAGAGTAATCTGAGGTGTAAGTGACAGACGAATTACAATTTTAAAAAAGTTATAACTGACACTTACAGCGTGCTTACTAGAAACTTTTAAAGTTTAACATTCGAATCTTAGCAAATCACGTGTTCACGTAAGTTATTGTATATGAAGCTTAAAAGGTTTCGTAGGTAGTGTGACGTTACGAACATGTAGCAGACTCGCTTCGTAGAATATGGTATTAGCTATTATGTAGAATTTTTATGAGTCATTAGAATCAGACTTCTATAAAAATCGATGCTCTTATTGGCTACATTGATATGTATATTATTTTTTTTTCAATTAATAGTAAATAGTTGCGTTTGTTAGTCTTCATTAAATATTTTAATTAACAAACAAAGTAACCTGTCAGATTTCTGTGTTCCTTATGTAGTGGCATAGATTTTTATACTTATCTGATTGATGTATTGTATGTATGTAGTTTTAGTTTTTAGGACTGGATTAAGGCTAAATAATGTATTATATGTCACTAGCTTTTGCCTGCTCTTTCTCTAACTCTGCTCACTCTATCCGCGTGAACATCAGAGTTATTCTCTGCCACTACGGCGACTAAATCCGAACTGCATTTCATGATTCCACCCGCGTGCTTTTGGGATAGGATTGGGATCGGAATCGGGATAAAAGGTAGCCTATGTCCTTTTCCAGAGTTCCATCTGTCTCTATACTAAAATTCATCAATCGGTTATCGGTTTAGCGGTTTAGTCGTGGAAATTTAACAGACGGACAAAGTTACTTCCGCATTTGTAATATATATATATGTACTAGCAAACCCGGCGAACTCCGTTTCGCCACCAGATGGCTTCGTTTTATGTAACGTTTCGTTTGGTGATTAAAAGATGAAGAAAAAAATTTTTTTTTTGTTTTATATTTGAAATGAAAAATTTTATTTCATTTCACAACAGTAATGAATTCATTTCGATTAAAAAAATTAAGTGTTATTTAGTTGAACTTCTCTAAGTAAATGAAAGTGAATCCAAAGTAAATACTGAATCGAAGCGTTATACGTGTCCGCAAATTAACCGTTTCATTGAAGTGCTCTTTGGTAAACCACATTTTTTGTTTTTTGGTCTGACGTTAATACAAACAAAGCGGATGGTTTCCCAACTCGTGAACACGCAACGTATAACTGCCCATGTGAAAAACAATGATTTTCTAAATTTATCCCGCAAACACTAAGCGATTGGCCTTGCGACTTGTTAATTGTCATTGCGAACGCAAGGCGAACTGGAAATTGCAATCGTTTGAAGTCAAACGGAAGATCAGTCGGAATCATTGGTATTCGAGGAATACATACATTTTCACCTGCGTACTTTCCGTTAATAATGGTTGCCTCAATCAAATTCGGCATAAGTCTTTTTACCGCAAGTCGAGTACCGTTGCAAAGTCGCGGTGGATTCAAATTACGCAATATCATAATAACTGTACCAACTTTGAGTTGCAAGTTATGGGGTGGAAATCCTGGTAACTCCAGAGAGTTCAAAAACTCCGTTGGATAATGTACTACATCATCGGGATTTGTTATGGAATCAACGGATTTGTATGTCACCAAATCGCCATCGATTTTTGATTGAATGGTGAAATTCAGTGCGTGTACATCATTATTCTTTGCGGCAAGAATTGCTCGTTGACTTAACCAAGCATAATTCTGATAATTCTCACTAATGTTTGGAAAAACATTTTCAATAAGAGCTAGTTGAGAGTCTACAAATCGGCAAAAGTCGTTGGTAAGAGTAATTAATCCAGATGTCGCATCAACTGGGACTTTTCCATTTCCAACAGCTAACAATTGTTTTGAAAATTGTGCAGCACTTTGATCATTTTGAAGTTGAACTCTCATATTAGTGGTTAGCGATAATGTTTTTACGTTATTCCATAAAGGTGATGCCTTCAGGCAAGCATTCAATTCATCTGCAGGCGTTCCACGGGGAATTACTGGCAACGTCTGCCTGAAATCGCCTGCCAACAATATCATCAAGCCGCCAAAAATGTTGTTATTTCGCCGAAGATCCTTCAGTGTGAAGTTGAGTGCTTCAAGTGATTTCTTATGTGCCATTGTGCACTCATCCCAAACAATGAGCTTGCATTGCGTCAACAATTTTCCCATTGCACTGGATCGGGAAATATTGCATGTTGGAGTCTCAATTGTGTTTAAATTGAGTGGCAACTTAAGCGCAGAATGTGCAGTACGACCGCCATCTAGAAGAGTCGCCGCAATTCCAGATGATGCTAACGCCAAAGCTATGTCACCTGTTGATCGAATAGTGGCCAAAATCAATGAAATGACAAATGTTTTCCCTGTTCCTCCAGATGCGTCCAGGAAGAATAGACCACCAGTATTATTGTCCACCGCTTGCATTAATGTTTCGTATACTGGTTTTTGCTGTTCATTCAGCAACGGCACATTATTTTGAACGAATTCCTGCAATGTATCAACATTGTATTGCAGCTCTCGATTTAATTCTTGGTTGAATGCATCGTGTATTGATCGATTTGGTGCAATCATTCCTACTTCAATCAGTAGCTTGTTTGCAATAGTCAAGCATTGATCCTCAATCAGAATCAATCCTTCATTGTAGATTTCATCGGTTATTTGCATGTCAGGATTATTCGTTTGAATGCGCAAGCGATGCAAGATATCTTCACATATGTCGTCTTTGTATTTGTTCCATAACTGAATTGGTTGTGAAGGAGAACATGTGGTGATGATAATTGCGAACAGCGTTCGTATTTGGTACGCATTTGATGAAACAACTGAATCCGCAAGTGTTAAATCCCAATGAGAATCGTTCTCTAGCAAACCCAATAGTTGACATGCTTCTCGATATGTTTGGCATTGGTGGCCATTCACAGTTTTCAAATGCGCAAATGATTTTGGTCCACGTACATTTACCAACAGCAGTCGCAAATAAAAACATTCATCATTTCTAGGATGAACAGTATACATGCGACCTAGTGCATCAGTGGAAAACACCTGTGGCCAATCTGGAACTGGGGTTCCTTGTTTGCGACGTTGGAATTTCTTTGTTGATTGATTCCAAGTGTAATACTTAGGCATTTCAACGTACATCAGCGTCGCTGCGAATGGATCTGCTTCACACATTGCAAAGAAGCTAGTCAATGTTGTCGATGGTGGTCTCTCAGCTCGTTGTGCTGCATTAGCTTCAGTGAAGTAAACTCTTTGGCCATTTTCCAAATGCACTGCTAAATGTACAACTGTGGGATATCTTTCATGAATTAGAAATGAAAATAATCGCCACAGTGCTTCATTAGTACTGACGTATCTGCCCATTTGGAAGTTGCTGATTTCGTCATTCGCATTTTCCGACGCAATACCAAACACAGCCATGTCGCTGCCTTTTGTGACGTACTTGCACAAATATTTGATTGATTTGGCCGAATGACAACTCTCAACGTTTACATGTGTTTCAAAAATTCGTGATAGTAGCGGGCAATATGGTACAATGAATTCATTTCCGATCTCAATCTCTTGATTTTGAACTTTAACTTTGATAGTTCGACCATTATCTTCTTTTGAACGCCGACGATATACTGGATATCCGTCGTTCCCTGTAACTGTTTCAGCAACTAACGGTCGCGGATATCGTTTTGTGCACTTTCCATCAGTCATGCAAGGCGATAATGGATTTAATGCACCGCACGGTCCATGCACCATCTGTGTCGTCACAATGTCGTGTAGATGGGGATCAGTGACTGGATCAGGAATTTCAGCTGATATGATGTCATCCACTTCATTTGAATGTAATTTGTTCAGCAACCAAGTTAGGATATGAGCATGCGGTAGTCCACGCTTCTGCCATTCCACCGAGTACATATAACAACGTGTGTCACCAAAAACTCGATACTTAGTAAGCACATCCATCATGACCTTGAGTTTTTGCTGAAATACTCTGGCGATTATGTCATGGCGATCTTGCGGTTTTTGGCCCGGTTCCAACTCACGTTCAATTTCCGTCCACTTCGGATTGCAAGTGAACGTAATAAATAAATCGGGAGTTCCATAATTTCGCACGTACGTCATAGCGTCTTGAGCGTATTCGTGCATGTGGCGTGGGCTTCCGATATAAGATGATGGGAGAATCGTCAGACGTCCAATACTCTGAACATCACCATCTGAATGAATAGCATCACGCAAGTGTATATAGTCCTCAGATCGTAGCTTTGCCTGATTGAATCGGATGAACGCTAAACGTTCTGTCTCGACTTTGACATACATGTCGACAGCGAATTGCTGGAATAGCCGACGGCACTTCAGAATGACATTCTCCTCATGTGTACGAATCATCATACGATACGCATAGTAATTCATTGCGCTTAGATTTTTATTCGTTGATACGCCTGAAAATGCAAAATTAAATGAATTGTTAATGGAAACCAATAATAGCAATAATTAGTGTGTGAATATTTTACTTGTAATTGGATCGACCATCTTCAACGTGATGTCGTATCCGTCTTGCCCTTGCCAATAAATGATTGGATATTGTAACGCATCGTACAAACGATGTGTCTCGTTTACACGATGCATGATATTGCTTCTTCGCTGAACGACAATGTCTCGCGATTTAGTTGGATCGCCAACAATAATTGCAGCAACATCATTAACGGTGGGTGCATTGAATCTTCGCACATGTTCACCTGTTGGGGTACAATCCGCTCTTATGACAAATTTGTGCGTATCCGATGGCATTCGTTCCAATGCTGTTTTGAACATATTAACCACAGCGTTATTAGCGTGAAAAAATGCTTGCAACTGTTCAATAATCCGTCTCTTTAACTGTTGTGTTCCCTGAATATTACACCGCACATTCAGCTGATCCACCATCGACGAAATGAAATATATTTGCAGAAATTGATGCGGTTCATCTGGTGTTAGCACCATTGAACCATGCAAATGATATATTTGTCCTTGTATCTGTAATTGCAAACAATCATTTGTTAAAGAATTTGTTAAAGAATATGGTGTAACTTTTGATCGTGTGTGTTGTATCTTTTACCTTGCAAGTCGGCATGAAGCCGCCTTCTCGAATGATATTAGCTCCAAAGGAAGTCATGCGAAAGCAGTTATTGTATTCAAGGATGTGTTGAAGAAAATGGCTGGAATCGGGATCACTTCCATCGAACAATGGTTTCAGTGGCTGTGGTGGTGTAAGTAATGGATCCAGTTTGACTTTTCCACTTGCGCAGCACAATCCAGCCGTTTCTCTTTTGAACTTTAACGCATTGCAATATCGGCATACAGTCGTCATTGGTCCAATATTTAAATTTTCATCATCACTGTAGTTCGCAGTGGGATCATATTGGAATGCCAAGCGATTGTATGATGCCAATGATCTTCGTGTGCTCACGCGTTGTCTCAATCGGGCATTTTCTCTTATTATATTTTGTCTTTCTTCGCTTAAGTTCTGTGAATACACTTGTTGCTGACTTGCATGTCTTGTGCGGCGACCGATGTTCGCACGTCGTCCTCTAGGCATTTTTAACTATGGGCAGAGTGGTGAATTTAACCTCAAATGCACGATCCACGTAATTTACACAGTTCAACTTACCACCTTAAAGACAAATACCTGCTGTTGAAATTGAATAAAAATGTACACAATACACGTGATTGTTTTGATGGTTTCCAATTAAAATGTTAAGAAACGAATAACTTATTTTTTTTACTTTTTTTTCACAATTTCACACCGGTTTGTCACATGAAATTAACTGAGAAGAAAACAATAAGTAGCTGTCAAACAATGTGTCACGCACCGTCGCCATCTTCTTAAAATATTGGTTTGTAGTACATGCTATGTATCAGAGATGGCGCTGTATTAAAAAAAATGATATCCCTATTTTCTCGCTTTTCTATTGAAATTTTCCTGAATTTTCTTTGCTATAAACCTCACGGAGCCCGAGACCTTTTCAACAAATGCAAAACTGTGGAAATCTGTTTGTGCGTTCTGGAGTTATAGCGTCAGGAAGGAAAACTCGACTTATTTTTATATTATAGATTAGCAGGGATTTGTTTGTAGCAATCTATGTGGTACAGGAAGAGATAGGATTCATCTTACTTTACAAAACTTTGTTGTTTACTGTTTACTTTGTGTTTACGTGAAGTGAATTAAATTTAGAATTTTATTTAAATTTTAATGCTGATCTTAAATTTTGTTGATTTTCTTTAACTATTATATATATATAACAATAAAATGATTTGTGCTGACAAAAGTCGTTCGAAGCACGACTGCTTGCGTGCACAACGCAAACAAACACACTCGCTTTTAGCAGACGATGCTATCACAAGGTTAACTTTAATGTTTGGATAATACTTTAAAATTATAAAGGCTGTGATCAATCAACAATATACTTATTAAAGTAAAATGCAAACAAGAATAACTTTCAACCAACGTGTACATATTATTAAGATTAGCATACACCTGTGGCTTTATTTAAAAAAAACTTATTCTTTTACTTTTTTTATATAAAGAATCATCATCGTAAGTAACTAATATAAAAAATATAAGAAGGTGAGAAATTGAATACTATAAAGTCTTCAATAAATTTGTTTTATTCACTAACAATTAATATTTCAATTACCTACGATCTGTCTTCGATTTAAGTTCATAAAATCACATGCATTTGTGTTGTATTTTCAGTTATTTGATTGCTCTAAACAGAATAGTTCAACTAACTGTTCATCATTCTTAGAATTGCAGTTATGGGTTAAAATGGTAAGTTAATATATATATATATATATATTATATCCAGTTTGAATTTGTATCTTCAAGAAACATAAAACACACTGGTTACACTTTTAGGTTACACCTTATGTAATTCTAATTTCATTTCAGACACGGGAACTTAAGTGTCTTTGGTAGTAAAAATGTTAGCCACACCTTTTATACTATAACTTTATTTCAAACGTAATTTATACAATTGTACACCTTCTTGGAATTGCTAGTGATCTCGAAAGAAATGTCAGGAATCTTTTTCTGTATCTGTCTAACGTATAATAACCCAACTCTTAGTCAGTCAGTCGAAACGTAAATCCAAAGGTCAACATTATAAATATTTTCTTTAAGTCAACGTCAAAATATGTTACACATTTCGTTTACATAGCTCTCCGCTATCAGAAACTTCTTAGCATACCTCGCAAATTTTCACTGATGACCAAGGATATTGCGTGATTATTTATTTAATACTTCCTTGCCATAAGTCTATTTTTGGCATGGAAAGAAATGAGAATGCAAATTGCTTTGTCATAAGAAAATTAAAGGTGCTTTCGTTGGAAAATAAATTACATACTATTAACAGCAGCTTTCTTTACATTAGCATGGCGTGTATGAGATGTTAATCATTAGCATATCGCTGTTAATCGAGAGGATCAACGCCCTTAACCTTGAAGAAGGAGGGGTCAGAAGTCCCCCATCATCAGGGGCCCAGGGGACGGCGTGGTCACTGTAACCCCGGCAACCGCCACCCGTTTCCGTTTTACTTACAACCTTAATCCTAAACAGAAAATTACAGTTCATTTATAGGGTTGTATTGTTTCAAACATTCTGAAAACTTTTTCTTACACTAGTTAGTGTAAGAAAAACTTATTGATAGAGCTATTTAAACATTGATTTAAATTCTGACTTCTGTAATACATCTAATATCCAAAAAAAATCCAAAGAATGATATACAATGATGTATAATTTGTCTGTCGACGATGTTAAACAGTCATGATATCAATTTCAACTGAAAAGTTTATTGACAAAGTAACATTTGACTTCAAAGTTCACTATGCGATTGAAACTGATAATTTTATATAATTCATAGAAACGTCAACAGAGCTTCAAAGTTTCTAGAGAAGTCGCGTATCAAATAAATTGAAATACGGAGTTAATATAGCACAAATCACTCTATATTATTAGAGTCCATAACATTTTTATCTACTGAATCTAATTCGTAGAACTGTACCTACGTTTACGTGCTACCTTCTACGCATAAAAAATTAACGCACATCCGGTGGCTTGCTTGAAAACCATTTATTTGTGCCTCGAAAACCTTGAAATATATTTTAATTAGCTGTTAGTTTTTAAAATATACAGTGTATTTTTTCATTATAAAGTTAAAATAATTCAATTATATAAAGACATTTCTTTGTTTAAATTTTTGTTTAATTATTTGGGATACAAAACAGAAACCATAGGTTGCTATAACTTTTTATCTTTATAAATCCTTTCTATACCCACAAATCTTTATGCACATGTGTATGAATTGAAAAACACTTACATAAAATATTAATATTTATTACCTAACCAATTGAATATGTGGCACATACATGGCTTTTGTTTATACTGAAATACTAAAAGGTGAAAAATATCTGACTGTTATCATAGTGAATATTATCAGTGAATAGATTCTACGAGTATCTTTATCAGGGCTTACTCATTCAGAACTTACTTTTGAAGGCAACATCACGTACGTCATACAAGTAGTGATAAAAGTGTTTTGTTTTTAAAAATAAAAAATTTGTAAGTGGAGTGTTTACTTAGACATATCCGTATACACCAATTATATTTATAATAATAAGACCACAGTGAAATGACCGTTTATTACTCCTCATTTGAAATCGTTTATTTAAAATAAAAAATCTTCAAAGTATTAAATTTTGAAAACAGTGTTCAATAATCAGGACTAGCGTCAAACTGAAAAACATCGTCGGATTCCCAAATATAACAAACAAAATCAAGGAAAAATGTTTAAGCAACCCTTGTGTTTACTGTTTTAAGTCCACGTGGGCGCTTGCGCTATGAGTACCGCATTTAAAAATCACTTATTAGTAAAGGTTGTATGTGAGTTGTGTGTAGCGGTTCATACGTCTTTTTGTAAGTCATGGTGACCGTCGTCCGGCAGTGCGACCACCCGCCCGCTACCACCGCACACCACTCGCCACTCGCTAACCGCCACCACGTCCCACTCGTTCCATAATATACCATAACTCGGACGATTACAAAAACCATGTAACGACAATGCCAACGCTAGATATTCGCGAAGCAAACGCGTTTACCGTTATTAATAATGAGGATAAGCACGCCCGGGGGCAACGGAACGTGAATATTGTGAAGCCGCTTCAACGCGATGACGATTCAGACGTAACGAAAACGGGTAAGGAGCAGGTGACCGACAGGATGGTGGCCGTCACCCCCCAGACGATACTTGATCCGAAGTTCTCGCGGGCACTTGACTTTAAGCTTCGCCGTTTAAAGGAAAAGGAAATTTTGGAAGCCAATCTCAGACGACCAACACGCCAACGACGCCGCGCCGGGGCTTTAGCTGCGTCCAATCCCAGTATTAACTGGAAGGATTCCACGCCTCCCAAGAAGATGTTGAGTCAGTCCCAGCCGCGTATTGACATTATTTCTTGTAATGGAGAATCATCCAAATTTTCAAGAAATGATAAATCGCCGGTGTGTAAAAGCCGCAGTAGGGTGTCTGGTATTAGCGAAGGAGAGAAGCCAAGATTTGTGACGACTGTGAAAACTGGTCAGTTTTTGCTACCTCCGCCTGACGTGGCTTGTCTGCTCGGTCTGCAGACACTGTATCCTCCTCAAGAAAGGGAGAAAATAGTTTATTCATATGCAAGCAAACCGAAAGCAGTTGCTACAAGGACAAAGCGGGCATCAGAAACGAAGACTGAGAAAGTACCTAACGGTCTACCTACAAATATTAATAACACTAGACCCAAAAATGCCAGTGAAGCATTCAAAGGTGTCCGTGCTCTCATTGCAGGAGTGGCTTGGGTAAAACATCTTCTTGAACAATCAGACAACGTGTTAGTATGTTTATCATTTAAATTCCTATAGCTTTCAACATTTGCCGGCTACAAAACTCCACTATCTGTAGTATCGATTACGAGTGTACACAAATCACTGTCAATAGAAACTAGTGCATGCTGTTCAATTGACTACAACAAAAGACTGGACGTTAAGCAAAAAACCCTTAAGATTTTACGTAAAAAAATTACTTATTACAAAATATATTTTACAATTTCATACATACTTTAAATATAATGTTCGGAATTGATTAATTTTCATTAGAATAAAATTATTTAATAGAATAAGTCCGATGGTGTAATTATTAATAGACAGGTCAAGCTAAGGGTAGCATGACGGCCTACTTCCAGAGCGAGGTCAGCCACCCGTAATCGCCCATATCTTATCTGACCCAAAAGCAATTAATTAGCATTATACTAAATAATTTAAAATCCTCTACGAAATATTTAATATGTGCTTGATTAAATAATGTAGAAATATAAATTGATCACTAAGATAACTTTCAGGCATTGTCCATTATCAATTTGTGGCTCTTTTTTTACTTTCAATAAAAGTGCAAGGCGTAGGAACATGTTTTTTTGTACATCATTACACGATATACGTGTTTTGTAAATGATAATAAATATAATATTTTAAATCAAGTCCAACCAACGATTATAAAAACAAATTGCTTATATTATAGGTTTCAAATCGTTGTTACAAAACATAAAACAAGATTATTTATTTTGATTACGAACCGGTTATATCGAAATAGCTTTACGGGTGAATAGTTTATAAGAAATAAATCACTATTAACTCATTTGATAGAAAAATATAATGTGAATTATTTTATTAGTAATTTCTTAGTATGAGGAAAATATTTCCCTTTACTTATAAATACATGAAATTGCAAAACTGATACTAGTGATTTTCCAATGTCTGTCTAAAGTTGTTATGAACTAGCTAGTTTTAACGTCACATAATGCCAACGTTTTTCAAATTTATTTAACGCTCTGAAATCCTTTACGCGAATTATAATACACATATATTCAGAGCAAATTCTGAAATTCGCAAATTATTTTTCTTTCTTTATCTTAAAAACTTTACAATAACAATAAAAATAAATTAATTTTATGAAAAATAAAATTAAAATTAAATTAAGACACTTTTAATATATATATCTATTTATTAAAATGTTCGTTGTTTTAATATTTTTTTATTATTTTCAGTGGTAGCATGGCAACGGGAGTGGCTGGTAGCCAGGGTTATACTAACCTGATGCATGATAAAAGAGTTGTCCGAGGAAGCACCTTTTCCTCGCACCCTCATGCCGCTGTAAGTTAATTTATGTTTTTGTCAACAATAATACTATTACACAAGTTATATCTTGTAATAAATGACGGAAGTATAATGAATAACTATATTGTCTACAATATCTCTTATCTAAACTCCCAGCTAAAAGAACTCTGTCAGTAAATATTTAGCCAATAAGTATGTATTTATATGCAAGCATTTATTCAACATTAACAAACATTCAAGTAAGTCAAGATTTATAACATTTTATGAAGTAACCTGAGATTATAAAATTCCTATAAACATATAAATGATTGGTCAAGTACGCCTATAGTACTTAATTTTTGTTTTGCTAATTTTTTTTCCTTCAAAATTTCAGTACAACACTAAAAGGTATAAAACAGTCCTATCTCTCTCTCATTTTGTTCCGTACTTCAATGATATCTAAAAAAAGATTTTTCAAATATAGCTTTATATAGCAATTTAGTCTTATTTGTCAATTATAAAAATTAATTTGCGGTTAATAAAATAATGAACATTTGAAATGTATACATGCTTTTTGCTTACATTCAATACTACGAGTCTACTAGAACGGTTGGAACATATAATCATGACGTACATCGACACAAGCAAAAATTTAATATTAATATGAAAAAAAAAGCAGTTTTGCTATTTATCATACAGCCAAAGGAGCGCTGTAATGGTCTCCTTTGATATCTTTACACATCGATTGCTAACGAAATTAGAATTCACATGTTTAAAAACTTAAAATAAGTAAAGCCAACAAATTAATATCCCGTTTAATTTTTCTATTCCAGTTACAAAAAATTTTAACTTCATTTTATTTAAGACCGGTCGTTACTAGCGTATTACAGTGATTGCTCGCTGTGTATTTTGTAAATGTCGTAACAACTGAAAAGGTGATTTAACTGTCTAAAACCTGCATTTAACATAACAATCTTATTCATAAGTAACACTTTAACTATAAGTTTATAATGTGACTGTTTCTATGTTAGGAAATGTAATTATTTGATATAGTAAAACGGAATTTTAATGAAAATTGTCTGTACTAAATACTTGAGCTGTGTTACTTTGAATCTACTGTAATTGTGTTTGATAATAATCATTAAAATAATGTTCAAATAGCATTGGCTGGTATCGGTTTTTATATTTTACGTGAAGTCGCTGAGGTGAATGACCTTATACATATTTAGGTGTAATAACTAACTCCTCGGAACGAGATTAATGAAAATAGAAATAGGAAAGTTAATAATATTATATATATAAATGTTCACATTATTTTTTGACAACTGTTTAGTGGTACCTAATCTCACATATACAATATTAAACATTCTTTACTATACTAAATAAAAATACTCACATACACCTTACGTATTGTATATACTAAATTCCCTTGCTACATTTCTACAGTCAAAAATATATTTTTTGTTGTGATATGAATTTAAAATACCTTAAATATTTGCAAATGTATGCAGGCTATCTGAAATGCGAGTACATGCGGGGCGCGAGGAATTAGAAACAGTAGCGGGTTCAATGCGGGTGACGATCGATACAATGCGTACTAGGATACATTATTTTTAGATCGTTTTAGTTAATTTTTATATAACTACGGCGTTTAATATTATGTTGTAAATTGTGGGACATATTATCTTCTTTATTGTGGACTTAGAATAATTTTAAAGAACATCTTAACGATCTATCATGTTCAAAATATTTTACTAATATAAAAAATGCAACGTTTTATGAGGATGCATTTAAGTACAGATGTTTGTAGCTCTATCACGGAAAAATTCAAAACTTATTTTTTCTAAAAATTTAATGTCCTTTGTATATGATTGGCATCAGAATAAGACATAGGATATAATTTATCCTTTCATCCCCTTTAGTTCGAAGGTAACACGTCATAACAGTCATCTGTAGTATGAAGTTACGTGACAGACCATAGATGTCGCCGTGGTCGGCTAATGCAATATCTATTGTTTCAACATAGTTTATACATTTCTATCAAAGCCTCCGAACTCCGCCCGTCGAAGTCGCAGCCAAAAACTAGTTAAAGTTTTTTCCCTCACCCTAACACGGCACAAAAGAATCTAAGGCCTCATTAAGGCCAAACCTTATAGATGGAAACGTTGAAATAATGTAACAACCGAATAAAACTACTTCATAATAAGAAAATATTCAGCGATTTTCACTTTTGTTTCTTTTCTTGTATTTTTATGAAAAATATTATGTATTCAATTAGATTCAATTGCAAGTATATACTTTATTATTGCTATGTACCATTTACATTTGAGGTGTAATTCATTAAAAAAATATATAACTCACAACAGATTTAAGGGATAAAAAAACTTGCAAAATCAAAAAAAAAAGACAAAAAAATAATAAATCTTTTTCATGTTGTTAAATAATCAGCTCTGGCAGTTTAAAGCCCATAAGACATATAATATGTCTTGAAAGTGTTCCCAGAAGTCACTTAAGACCTAAACGTTAATGACAAAGGGGGCTGTTTTGTGAGGCTATGACGTTAGAAGTCAACATTTACATAGCGCCAACTTGTGCCACTGAAAGTGCCACTTAACCTAATTTATAATTCCATATTAACGGGAAGTCCACTTTCAGTTCGATTCCTTTACGATCTTCAGAATACATGTATAAAATAAATAATAATAGACAACCTCTTAAATTGTGTTGACTTAGAACCTTAATTCATTCACAGTATAGATAATATACATATATATATATATAATACAAACACTTCTTAACAAACTCTGCTGTAACTACAAATAGCTTTTAAAAGTGCAGTATTAATAAGATGGCTGTTTGAACACTAGTTGATGGTTAATACTTTAGTTAAGTATGCACTCAATAATGACTACGGTCTGTTACAATGTTGGGGTTTTTAAAATTAACTTCATACAGAGTCGCGTTATATAAGTTGCACTTACTCAGTCATCTTCTTATACATTGTTAAAAAAAACCGATATTCTTTTTTTTTATATTTGCAATATTGTATGTGGGATAGTTTGTGTCGTTTATTCTGTCATTTAGTAATTAATTACCTAATTCATATGAAAGTTTATAGTAAAGTTGCTTCTGGGTATGATATTCTCATAAAAAGTGCACATATTACAAAGTAAGTTAGTTCATTTCAATATAACTAAACACAGGGCGATGGCATCGAGAGTAACGCTGCTCGGGCAGCGCGTACCCGCAGACGTACTCTGGCCCGGAGAGCAGCACTTGCGAGATTACGCCCTGGGACGCCACCCCCGGCACCGGGAAGACGACACCATCCAATACAAACTGAATATTACCTGGAGGAGGTGATGAAGTTGATATAGTAGCTCTAGCATTCCGTTCTTGATGGACCACATTATTCAACAAAAATACGTTTTAAATATTAATGCCATTGAGACAAATTAAAAGAAAGACCTCAAATGTCTCGGCTTTTGGTTTTATTTTTTACATCCAATAGTTAAACATTAATTATTGTGATATATCTTATCAGTTTAGTTAACAGTCCGCGGAAAAAACTATTTAATTGGAGCAATTGATTTAAAAATAATTATGAATTATATTTTGCAGTTGTTCGATAAGGGTGTGGAGATGGAAGTGGGAGTCCAGACAGATCTATTCGTAGACCGTCCGGCAACTCCTATATATGTACCTGCTAAGACTGGCGCAGATGCTTCTACTCAAATATACCCTGGAGACGTATGTAGCTCCACACATTCTTCATTTGTACTACAGCCCAATTTATACTATCTCCTTTGTTTTATTATCGTAATCCAATCCATTAAATTGTTCCAGCTGTTCGATTTCGACCTAGAAGTACAGCCAATACTAGAAGTCCTCGTCGGAAAGACGACAGAACAAGCTTTAGCAGAAGTGGCTCAAGAAGAAGAACTGGCCACTCTCAGGGAACAACAGAGACGATACCGTGAACTGAGAGATGCAGAACTTGCTGAGAGACAGAGATTAGCGGCGCAAGATGAACGACTTCAGAAAGAGAAGGTGAGCTAATTTATTAGATGACCAATTTCTATGGATTGCATAATGTTTTTGTATAATTGCAAGTAAATTCAAAATAACATTTCAAAATAAGAAAGAAGTAGATGAAAATATCAAAATATACTTCTCCATGGATAGTTTTAAGAACATTGTCATAGAAAAATCGATGGTATCAATTTAATATTTAAAACAAGAATTGGTCCCATTTTTCATAAAGTAATATTGTCAATGGAATCTTCTTCAAATTTGCTGTGTCAGATCATTTGTGAAGGAATAAATTGCATTTACATAAATCAAAACATGGCAGCACTAGTCAGGGTATGTGTTGCAGGAGCGTCGTATTGCTGAAGCAAGAGCTGCTGCAGTGTCTGGTCGGGAGGCTCGGTCCCGCGTGGCTGCTGCCGCCTTGGTCCATGGCTACGTAGCTGATCTTCTCCCAGCTGTACTGGCTGGTCTAAGGGACGGAGGATACCTTGTGAGGAGAATGCAGCAAGGTGAGATGCAAATTTTTGTACCCTTTATCCTTTATAAAGGTCTTGTCTCAAAGCCGATTTTAAACTTATATTACTTATATATAGTATATATAAAAAGAAATCAAATAATATTTCTAATGTTTTATTTGCAGTAAATTATAGTGCATTAGTGTTGATTTTAGGTACGGAATATTACACAATCAAGGTTTTTTCCATCTCGACGACGACTCTTCAAAGCGGTCATAGATGTCGTAGTAATGTTGTTGTGACTTATGTTTTAGATTCAGAATTTAAAATTTTTTTGGCCACGTAATGACTTACTCCTGATTTTAAACTGTCACCGTAACTTACGATCGCTGTCAGAAGTATAACTAGTGACTCTAAAATTGTACAAGAGCAGCGTTAGTTCTTGCTATATAAGTATTTTTTGCTCAAATAACCACTTAACCTGTCACTTTATCAAACTATTATGTAATCTAAACTTGGTTCTTAGTTCTAGTGATCTGTAAGACGGATTTACGGTTAGTTGAGTATACAAATTTTACAAATTATAAAAAATGTTTTAAAATAAAATCAAACTATGCATTTATCTGCTTTATTAGCAAAAAAAATATAAGCTATAAAATTGATTTCTAAACATTAGTAAGCATGTAAAAAGCAATGATTATTTAAAAATATTTTTTCAATCAAATATATTTTTTTACACTAAAATAAAGTTATGGCAGTCTACCAAAAAATCGATCACGGTATATTTCACGTGAAGCATCGTGTTGCGTCATAATGTATCCAATCATTAGTATCTACAATACAAAAACTGAAGAAAATTACATTAAGTATTTTATTATTTTTACTATGGCAACTATTACAATGTTAAATGTATAGTAGCAACATAATAAAAAAAAATGTGCAACAAAATGAGATCTAAGATTTTCGCGAGTATTCATTTAAATGAAACTAGTATTATTCGGATTTACTACGCGGATTTTATTATTTAAAAACTACATAATCCCGACGTTTCGGTTACTTTGCAGCAACCGTGATCACGGGCAGACGAGGTGTCTCGAGGTGTGACACCTCCTGTAAATCCGAATAATACTAGTTTCATTTATGTGCAACAAAATAATTTAACTTTTAACAAACAGAATCACTTAACTCTATTTATACGTTGAACATGACACTTATATTTTCGGATTACTACGCGTTATTTTATTATTTTCTAAAACTACCTACCTCCGACGTTTCGGTTACTTTGCACCAACCGTGATCACGGGCAGTTGAGATGAGAAAAAAGCGTTTTATTCCGAAAATATTAATTTCATTTAAATGAATACTCGCGAAAGTCTTAGATCACACGACGAAGATGATTTTATTAGAGCCAAAGTTTTACTTTATAGATAAATATTTCAATTACAGGCGTCGAAGACGAATTTATGCCTTGGCTTGTGCAAGAAGTCTCTCAAGAGTTGGAGTCGATCATAACAAGCAGGGACGTTATCACCGGTAAAAATGCTATGTTTGGTTGATTTTGGATTTTTTATCTATGCATACTAAACTATTCCGTTTAATACAGAAATTGTACGAGACGTAGTCGAGGCTCGGGCTGAACTATACGGAGCTGTCGGAGAAACTGAGGCTCAAAGAGTATCACCACCGGAGTCGATCACGCCAATGTCAGAATTAGAGGGAGAAGTCGAAGCCGAAAGTGAGTACGCCACCTCGTGGCTAAAACAATGCATCATGTTCACTATAAATCACATTCTTCATATTCAATTCAATGTAAACATATTTCATATACAAAAATATATTTTAAGGTTTTGAAAACTCGTGAAACTTTACATTTTCACAGCATCGAGTATTCTTGTATTTTATGATAGAGGTTATAAAAAATAAATCAAGTACTCTTGTATACATATATTAGGATTATTAACATTTATGAATAAGAATTCACATTAAGGTTGCAATAATATACATATTCAATATTATATACTTATGGATCCAATATATCATTGCGTTCTACCCAAATCAATATAGCAACAAGTGCAACCTGTCAAGGCGGCGCGCGCGCATCCGTCACGCGCGCCACGTGCTATGAATACGATCATTACAGCGATATGCCATCCCTATTAGCTTACAGCAATCTGTTGCCAATCATTACTAGTCAAAATTATCTTTTATAGGAATATGATTCATATTTTCATATACATATGTAATAAGTTCGCTCAAACCTAAAAGATAAAATCTCCTAGAGTGAAGCGCTGTCATCCGAATTGTCAAGCGAATTTATTCCGTATTATTGAATCATTAAGCGTAGTACAACCGCTAGTGTATACGAAGGGTGGTAGATATTTCACGGTTAAAACATACAAGCGATTCCAGCTCTTATGCTTTTTGATATATACGTTATATTTGTTTGTATTTATCAGTTGGTTAGTTTGCGGTCACGAAGTATTGAGGGTGTTACGGTGTGATGATATTATAATGTCGTTTTGACGTCACACTCGCCCTCGCCGGTGCACGTGCGTTTATTGTCAATTTTAAAATAATTCACTTGAACGTATATAAAGGAGGCCATTGTTGTGTAATTAGTGGTAATACGACTATTAGATTTGTTGGTCGCTTGGATAGCTTTTTGGAGGTTTTTTTTTTTATTCGACGAGAATTACTTAATATTTCAGACACTTTTTTCATAGAGTAAATGTGAAGGTTAGTAATGATTTAGTATACAACTATATTCTGTAAAAACTTGTATATGTATATATATATAAATAATTATTAAGAAAGATAACGTGTGAAATAACAGGTGATGCCAAGATAGAAGGAATAATAAAAAAAAATATGAGAATAATAAAATAGATTGTGAGAGTAGTTCAAGTAGCGAAATACAACAGTTGTCATATATCCTCATCACTATTACTACTTTTACCCGAAAAACTTCATTCTCATTTAATTGTTTACACACGAAAATCGTTGATATCATTACAATAATCCTTTTCATATATTTTCCTTTAGGCAGAAGTAAGTCTATTATAATACGAAAAAGTTAAGAAATTAAAATCGTATTTTTTTATAGACTTCATCCTACTTCCTACTTGAAATTTTTAACATTTATATGTACAGAATTTTCACTTTGTCACTTTGTTGCGAATATCTGTATGGGTATGGGCGGTGTAAATTTAACTTTATTATGAAAAATAATTTAAAAAGACCATTTAAATGTTACTTAATATGTCAGTAGCGCAAACCAATCGTATAAGTAACGAAATATAGAACCCCGTGAAGATTGTAAGTGAGATATGATTTAAATAATAAATGTTAATGGCTGATAACGTGCGCCTGCGCTAGTCAATTGGTCGCACGTGCACAACCCGGGGGTGTCCCGGTTAGTTACTCTACAAGTGACCGAAACCTAAGAATTATCTAGGTTTATTTATAATTAATCTTTTCTTAAAGTTTTACATCGAAGTATTAGAAATAAAAGGTGTATTTATTTGATATTGTTCGTTACATTATACATTCATAGGTCAATAGGGTTTATTTTTGAGAGTTACTACCTAAACGTATCATTGTTTTTGAACTCAAGCCAAATGCAAGAGAACAGTTTTAATAAGGTTCCTTTCAATTCCGTCTTAAAGATACTTATACTATATATTAATTTGTGAGCTTTTCACATGCACCCAACTTCATTCAAGTAAAACTAAATACTAACGAAATATAAGTGTTCCGTAACTTGACTAACTTTAAAACTTCAGTTTTTTTTTATTATAATAGTGTTTATTAAAACAATCTAATTATTTTATAAATACAGTACGTCCAAATATGCCGAACTGAGAGTACACCGTGCCCAGCATCAACCGCGTACAGATGCCTATCTTAATTCAATCCGAGTGCGATAAACTCTGTAATACTTTAAGCACATCGTTGTGAGTGCTAAATGTTCAAGTACACCTGACATTTCCCTCACTGTTTATATTATAACAATGAATTATTACTTACAGTCTTTGATAGACGAACTGATATATGAGAAAGTTGAATGAAAAATAACCGCTTGTATGTTTTGTAATTAATAAGAAATATTATGCGATTCGTTTCGGTTCTGTTATATTAATAAACACGAAAACTATGGTTATACCGACCTATAACTTTTGTCACGTCAGTTCACTACATATAAAGTTTTAATGTATTTGTAACTAGACATACAACCTTAGTAAAGTCTATTTAAAACTTTCATATTATCGTGCTGACTATTTCTTTCACCTAATTCTATTTAGTCTGTCTTTGTGAATAGGCAATTTGTTACGTTTTAGTAAAGCATCGATCTTTAATATTCTAATTGATATTACTCGGAAACCTCTACTAACAGTTGATATCGAGTTTCCAATATTTCGCAATGTAAATATTTTTGCAGCACTCTCCGGACATTAGCGGAGACACCAACAGTCATGTCCCTCCTGCAACACTATCTACTGTACTCATCTCGCCAAACAAAATATCGTTAAAATAATTGAAACTGACGACCAATACTAGTTCAAGCTGAAATCAATCTTATTAATGTGTGATAGAGCTGTATTTCGACTATATAGTTCATATTTGTGCAGCTGCAATTCGTCGCCTCTAACAATACAATAATAATGTAAAGAGCTTAAATGTTTCAATTTGGTGCACTTCATAAAAACACGCGGTATTCACCGAACGATTAGTTTAAACCCTTGCCCTTTTGGTTTTTTGCTTTACCGACAGATTAAAAATATGATTTGGTTGAATATATTAAAAAAAATATATTTAATCTGTCTTACAAACAAATTTTATAGGTTAGTTATTAAATGTTAATTTAATGAAAATATCAATTAAATTAAATTCCGAAAGCGTACACACCCTTTTAAAATATTATTTTAAATTAGGAACATTATAAATACTATTTATGCTACATCTTTTATTTTTTTTAACGTCAATAAAGAAGTTTCTATACCCACGTGCGCAGTTATTACAATATAAACTACGTATTATTTGTTCCGTAGTCCATGAGCACGGATTATGTCAAGTGTCATTTGTGCTTCACATTTCCTTTTGTATGACATTTAAACTTCATGAAATGTTATTTAAGTATTGGATATTTTTTTATTTATTTATTTTTACAGTTTTGTTTATGTCCACCTTTATGAATTTATTAGGAACGTTATTATGAATATTCTACCAATAATGATCCAAGCCTTCGTGTAATTTTTTTTTATTATTTTTACATTTAATATATTATTTTTGGTTAAAAGAGACGAGATATACAGAAAAAAAAATGCAAAATAAAAACTTCTCATATCATTGTACGCGGAAAATTATGAAATTTTTGTATTCTGAAGTCAATCTGTTTCATGTAAACTTTGTTAAAAATAATAGTATCTAGAAAAGTTATAAAAGATAAATTTATGGTCGACTAAAACTATAAAAATGTTGTCTTTTTTTTTTTAATCTCTGTGCGATGTGATAATAATGAGATGAGTTGATGTATTTGACAATTTCAAAGCCTTTTTATGGTACGGACCCTTTCACGCGCTAGCGCCGTCCTAATTATCTTTTATTATTTCAGTGAATGAAGAATAGCCGAGGGAAACGGCATTCGTAAGGAGTTACGTTAGATTGTCAACGTGAGAACTAGTTGTAGTACATTAGACGTATTTATTTAAATTGTTTTATAAATTAACCAACATTTTAATGTTAGTCCATAAAGAAATGTCGACAAAAAGCTGATTAATGTTGTACATAAATTAAAATAACTTTATTATTTGCGTATTTCTATTCGATTAACTATTTCATTATATTTTATGAGAGTTTTGCATCGATGATTTATAAAATCATATCCATTGAGATGACTTATACAACTGTGGGTTAAAAATGCTCATACACTCATTTGCACTAATTATTATGTAATTAATGTTGTGTGGTTATAAAATATTTGTTACTGTTTTGTTAACTTAAAGTTACGTGAAATCAAAAATTTTAGCAACAAAATTCTTTTAAACTTTTGTTTGATTGTATAAGAATATTAATAATCCCAAATTATCGTGTTATGATTACGTTTTAAAAGGTAAGTTATACACTTTGAAAGCATAGTGTACTATGTTAGGACATTTCGAAGATTAACTGAATAAATTAAAAGTTGGTGAAGTCACGTGATCTTGTTAAAGTTTTTAAATAAAATTTTTGCAATCAAATGTTGTGTTTTATTAACAAATTAAACCAAAATGTACCCCTATTGTGTACAAAAAGTGTTGCCAATAATTTGGGGGTAAGATTAAAATGGTCAATGCGTTTAGTCTCGGTATGTGGGGAGGGCGTAATGCACCCCGCGATTTAATAACAATTGTTTAATCACTGACAGATTTGCGGAGGGTATAGCACCCTCGGCCCTCTGGACCTTCATATATATAGGATAGAAAACTGAACCTGTCACCACTTGCTCTCGTACCTGCGAACGATCCTCTCAATACGTTCCTGGAGTATAAAAAAATATAGTCGAATTGAAAGCTTCAGACATTTTAGTTAAGGTTAATAAATAAAATCAGTTGTTACTTCATCCGTATGGTTGTGTGTATAATGGAGGAAACCCGGGTACTGTCGAGACGTGGTCTCCGGCGGGGATGCCATTCCGACGATTTCCCGCTTAGAGATCTCGCTGAGGCTGTTCATAGTGGAGTGAAGGAAAATGTAAGTACCTAATACTAATATGTATTATATATTTATGTCCAAGAATTTTTTAGGGACAATAAGGCAGATTTTTTTTAAAGTGACTCATAAGAGTGAGAACAAAATAAAAATATTATATATATATTTAGAAATTTTTAATTTATTTCTATAAGACCACTAAAACTGTCTTCCCAATCTCAGATATACCTAGAACTGGATTCAGGAAATCAGCTCACAGCGCGAGGAGGTATAGCCTTGGCGGTGTGTACCTCCCAACTTGCTCCTACTCTGCCTCTTGCCAGTGCTCTTCTATGTCTTGAATCCGGGGCCAGATTGCGTGTGAGAATATTGACTGACACGCCACCAATGCACGAAATGATGCTGTGGTTCGATGAGGTTCTCTTGGCGCATCTGGATATGCCATTTCTAACACTTAGAAATATCACAGGTACATCATTAAATGCATACGCTTACTGTTTTTGAGAAGTAAGTCATAATTTCTTTGACTTTTCATTTCATTGTATTAATGAACATTTGATAGTGTCAAAGATATTTTTTTTTCTAATAATAAGATTACCACTAATATTCATTTCCTTTTATTCCAAATATATTTCATTACAGGCAAGAAAACTTACACATGCCACGACTGCCGAACAGAGTTTGAACATCCAAATCTCTTGAAAGTGCACCTGTTTCTGGCTTGCCATCCCTTCGACCCTCATGTCTTTTGGAGAAGGTGCATTATAAAGCTCCAAACAGCACTATCAATCACGCCAGTTTCGCCCTTACCGACATTACCGATTACCGCAGACCCAGCTCAGTTGGAAGCGTTAGCAGCAGCTTGGGGCCGTTCCAGAGATGGACACATCTGTTTGTATTGCGGGAAGTTATACTCTAGGAAATATGGCTTAAAAATTCATATAAGAACTCACACAGGCTACAAGCCGCTTAGGTGTAGACACTGTTTACGAGCTTTTGGTGATCCCAGCAATCTTAATAAGCACGTTCGCTTGCATGCGTCCAGTTCCGGATCGAGTGAAGCACACGCGTGTAGTTTATGTCATAAGCCTTTAGCCCGGAAACGAGATCTCTTAAGACATTTGCGATCTCACCATCCACATGCCTTATCCGCTCAGAGTGATACTTGATAAACGATGTACATTTTGTCAATGAATCAAAGGTTTTAAAATCAGAGGACACAATCTATGAAAAATAACTGTTCTTTAGCTTAATTGGTGACGAAGTATTGTAACAAATTCAAGAACCTGAAAAGGCTTTTAATATGTAGACTAGGTAAAAGGCCAAAGAGCAAGCAATGCGATTAATCTCCGATTTACATATCATAATGAATAAGGCTTTATCATAAAAGTGAAACTTTATTTTTATACAGCCTCCCTCAAGTGTTTCAAATATTGAAAATCTATGTAAACCCTATCGGTGTCATCTATTGTGAATATGGATATTGTAAGTATTATTCCTTTAACACATCACAATCTCAATTAAGATTGTTGTAAATACTAATAATTTTGGATAGAAATAAAACATTCTCTATTGTAGGTACGTTTGTATTGTAAATATGTAAAAAGATGTGCATATAAATTATAATTACAAAAAATTTGGGGTCATTATTTATTTGGAGATTTGTTTTTTTTTTAATTGGATATATTCGGCAACCCAGCTTCAGCATAAACACTATTCCACAACTCCATTCTTCTTCCATCGGCATAGTTTCCCATAGAAAAAGATTCCTCAATATTAAAATACTCTTTCCCTTGCTTTGTATATGGCTTCCAAATTACTCCAAAGTAGTTAGATGGCGTTGGACGTCTGAAACAATACGCAAAACAATGTCATATTTAAAATAGTCTTGAGGATACAAAGAACACTCAGGGTACAAAATGATAACTACATAGTGATTAAATAAAAAAAGTAAGTTATAACGAGAAGCTATAATAATATTGATTACATAGTGTAAGTTGCTTTAATGTTACCTACATAGTTCGTGATGAAAAACAAATATAAGACCCATTACATCAATTATAATTATAATATTCTACTTACCCTGTTTTAGCGAAATCTGTCCACAATTTAGTCACTTTAAACACGATGTCTCGTAATTGCTCATCAGTTTTATACAGTTCCTCGTTTAAGTAATTATAAAACAAATAAAATAGATCATCAGCGTGACATACACCTTTTAATTTGCTATGTCCGAGAGCAATTTTTACTATGTTTAACTTCGTTACGAAATTAAATCTGTACATATAGATTGGTTCGTATAAGGATGCGTATAAATTAACGAATCTGTGATCAGGATACGAGAAATGTAAATCTGTAATCAAATCAGAGATTGTATCTAAATCATCTGTTGTAAAATTCCCATTTCCAACGTAGAACTTTTTTATCCTATCTCCTATGTTACGCAACTGTTTTGGAGTGACTCTGTCTACAACCTCTTTGGGAATATAGTAAGACGGTTCTTTATTGTAATTATCTAACAGAGTCGCTTGAAAATTCACAGCAATCAAACCTTCTGCGGAATTATATCCGATCATTAAAGGTACTTTGTTTATTTTATTTTCGACTAACATCTTTACTGGATGTTCACTTATGAATGCTTCAAAATTGCGAATTCTTTTCTCAATAACTGGAACGAATTGAGCTGGCGGTCCCCTCAACATTTCGTCAGGTGTTAGAGTAGCAACAGTTAAGTTTACGAGACGTTTGTCGTCTAATTTTCTAAGATAATCTAGCAACTCCTTTTCAGATGTTGTATCGATTCCTAGAATCTTTCCAGCCCTAAAAGCCCTTGCTCTCGCATCGACGGCGACATCATGAATGGCTACACCACTTTGAGCTATTACTCTATGAAAAAGGCCTCTTGACATTCTGGAAAACATATGATAAGTAGCAGCTGAAGCACCAGCACTCTCGCCGAAAAGTGTAACAGACTTTGGATTTCCTCCAAAAAATTGTATATTATTTTTAACCCATTTCAGTGCTGCAACTTGATCTTTCATGGCTGCATTCCCTGGTACTTCCTCGTTTTCCAATGACAGAAAACCAAGCAATTCCAACCTATAATTGAATGTCACTAAAATAACTTCATGCTGTAAAAGGAAGTCTCCTAAAAAGAAATCGCCAGATCCTTCTGAGAACGCGCCACCGAAAATATACACCATCACAGGAATCTGATCATTTTCGTTTAGTGTTTTTGTATAGACGTTCAAAAATAAACAATCCTCTTCACCAACAGCCGCTTTTATAGTTGAATTATATTGGGTACAAATGGAACCGAATTTTGAAGCATCGCGTACACCTTCCCAAGGCCGTGGCGGTAGGGGTGCCTAAGATTGAATAACAACAGTTGAAATTATTAACATCGATGCATATATATGCATTGTATGCGTATGCATGTATTTGTTATTATAAAAATGTATTTACTTTAAAACGGAGATTTCCTAATGGTGGTGTTGCGTACGGTATTCCTTTAAAACTATAATACTGAGATCCATCAACGAGTTTCCCACCTACTCCTCTCAGTTTACCTTCTTGAATCCTCACGATTGGATCGTTCTGAAATTGTGATAAAACAGAAGTCACTTTCACAAAAAAATATTTCGCCGCCGCAAAATATTACAAGTACACGACTAAAACAAATTCAAATAATGTCATTCTTACAACAGCTTCTGAGCTGTTTATGATAACATTCTTTGCGGTAGGTACTGGTGTTATAAATTACTGTTTTTTATTTAAATTAAAATAGTTAATATAATGCTTTACTTACGTTTTTATCAGTTGCGACCACTACAGTGATAATCAGTTGTAGTATAATAAATAAATTAAATTCCTTTTTACACATCGTCTCGTCTCTGTATATTATTTGTGAGTGTCGCTGACGCATAAACTGGGTGTAATGCCAGAGCGCTGTCTTGTAAGAGATTGTTTTGTTTAGTTGTTTCTGATATCATTTTCCTTAAGCAGTAACGAAGTGAGGAGAATAATTTAAAGGTTCCGTACCAAAATAGAAATTAATTTATTAAAGACATTTGTATTTGTTCATATAATTTGCTAGAGTAAAAGCGTTTTTGCTCATATATAATTAATAATAAGATTTAAATAGGGAAATTCATTGGAACAAGAGAGGAAGTAATCATTACTTTTTTCGAAGTGATTATTATATTTGTACTGATATTTAAAGCTTTATCGGGTACATACTTAATTTATAAATTAATTTTATAAATAAGAAAAATCCAAAACATTATAATATATAATACGTGTTTTGTATTTATTTCGCTTATTATAATAATATTCTTTATTTTAATCTCACTTTTCGATTATTTTGCAATATCTTATTCTAGGTATCCAAAAACTGTAGTTTTTATTTAAATTTCCTAGTACACATATATTTATATAAACTAAATAAGCGCACGAGTATAACCACAGAAAAATGTATCATATAGAATTAAATTAAGGTCACGGTTGCGAATAAAAATGTATTGATAGGTATGTCCAATATTTGGAGAGTAAACTTCGTGAAAACTGGTTGATTAATTATACGTTGAACCCTTATAACCAAGAGAAACTAAAATTATAATATATTTTTTCCTGTTTGTTCATATTTAATAGCACTTATGAGATCTAAGATTTTCGCAAGTTTTATTCATTTAAATGAAACTAATATTTATCGGATAAACTACGCGTGATTTAGATCAGATCTCACATCTCGTCTGCCCGTGATCACGGTTGCTGAAAAGTGACCGAAACGTCGGGAGTATGTAGTTTTTTACAAAAATAAATCACGCGTAGTGTATCCGAAAAATATTAGTTTCATTTTATAGCACTCTCGTATACAGCTAATGCATAAGTATATTACGTCATTCAGTTTTCACATCCAGCTTTATTGATTTTAATTTAACGACATACATACAAGTAACGTTATTTATATTTGATTCTGTGAAGTTAAAATTCACACAAACGAAGAAATACGAAAAGGACTTTAAAAAAAGACGGAGACAACTGGATTTTTCTTTTTATTATCCTATAACATATCATAAAACATTCTTTAAATTTCTTACCAATTTTAGTTGAAATCCAAAGCGGCGATGAATTTTTTATCACGAAACAATTAATGTACATCACAAGAAAGTTGAAACTATAGTAGGTATTTATAATATTGATTATTATGCTGACATCCAATTGAAAGGGTTTACGTTTCCGTTGCTGATATAAATTTAAATAACAAGCAACATTAACAGGTAAATGTTTATGGAGACATCATACAGTATTTCAAAAGGTAATTGTTAAATGACCTTGACTACAGCTATGTATACTATCAATAATATCCTGATATACCACCTAAAACAAAGTAAAAATGAGAAAAAGTACATTTATAATATGCCTTTTTATTATTATTTTTTTAATAAAAATTTAAACGACTTTCAAGTAAAATTACCACCTGTTAGAATATCAATAGTCTTAATTTTCTTTTAAGACAAAGAAAAGTATTTTTTCTGGACAATTTTTAATGAAGTTTTTATTTATAATGTAAATTTAAAAAAAGGCGAGCCGAAAATTAGGTCAATATTTATTATTTATCATGGAACTGTGTATACACATTTCAGTGATGACATTTCCGTGATGAGATATGAGGGAGACCGGCTTCTGAGTACATCTTATCCCAAAATTCGATTCTGTCTTTATCAGCGTATCGTCCAACAGAGAATGAGTCATCGATGTTATAATACTTTTTCTCGTGTACAGTATAAGGCCTCCAGACTTCCCCGACACTGTTATCTGGCGTTGGATTGCTGGAACGAAATATTCATAGTTCCCCTTAATCTTTAAACTCTATTCTTAAGTTAATTTATCATTATGATAACACAGTCTAAAAATAAACAGAGAGCGTAAACTTGCTTTTAAAATATACCTATAGCTTGAGCATATATGTACCTAAAATATAAATTGACCTCCAAGATAACCGCGACATCATGTAAACAAGGTCAGTTTAAAATAAATGCAAAATGCATAGAAATAACATAAGCAAAACGGAATCTATTAGCATTATAAACAAATGATTTCCGACCTACCTTAGTTACGACGCTAAATAGAGCGAGTACAATGATTCATACAAAAAAACCCAAAAGAGGGGAGCGATTAAGGAAAACTATTCTTAATAACCTTTTCCTTGTAAAAGATATCACAGTTTGGGTTTTCCATCACTTTAATATTCTTTTTTATTGTGGAGTGTCATAAAAATGATTTTATAAAAATTACGTAAAGAAAGTATTATCTTACCCAGTTTTTGCAAAATCAGCCCAAAGTTTGGTCACTTTGTATACAATCTCCCTCAATCTTTGTTGATTTTTATAAAAGTCTGCATTTAAGTAGTTGTAAAACAAATACCAAAGCTCATCGGCGTGAGAAACGCCTTTTAAATTTGTCAGTTCCAATGCATTCTTTATGATATTTAGATCCGTGACAAAGTTAAATCTGTACAAAAACGTCGATTCATGAAGTGAAGAGTATAAATCTGCGAATCTGTGAGTGTTGTATGAAAAGTGCATATCAGTTTGCATATCCGCAATAGTGTTCTGATCATTCTCTGTTATGTTATTATTTCCCACATAAAATCTTTTTATTCTGTCACCTAATTCTTTTAACTTTTTACTAGACACTTTCTCCGCTACTTCTCTCTGAACGTAATATGAAGGTTGTGTGTTATAAACATCGAGTTTTGTAATATGATCTCTTACAATTACAAGACCTTCTGCGGAATTATAACCCAACATCAGAGGGACCCTATGCACCCTACCTTCGGATAGCATTTTAACTGGGTTTTCCGTAATAAAAGGTTCTACATTGTGAAATTTCTTTTCAATAACAGGTATAAATTGTTCAGGCAAACCTCTATATCTCTCATCGTCTGTGAGAGTAGAAAATGTAAGGTTAGTAAGTTGGTACTGATCTAAATCCATGAAAAAGTTATACAGCTCATGAACATTTTCTGTCTCTTTTCCACGAATTTTTCCAGCTCTAAAAGCTCTCGCCTCGGCACCTTTAGCGATAGCCCAGTCGTGAATACACGTACCACTTTGTGCTATGACTTTATGGAAAAGCCCTCGTGACATCGGCGAAAACATATGATATGTAACCGATGACGCTCCAGAACTTTCCCCGAAAATAGTTACACTTCTCGGATCACCTCCAAACTGATCTATATTTTTCTGTATCCAACGTAACGCGGCGACCTGGTCTTTCAAGCCCGCATTTCCAGGTGCCTCCGGTATTCCTAAAGATAGAAAACCGAGTAATTCGAGTCTATAATTGAAAGTAACTAATATAACATCATGCTGCATAAGGAAATCTCCCAAAAAGAAATCTCCTGATCCCTCGTAGTAGGAGCCCCCATAAATGTATACCATGACGGGAATTTTGGAATTTTTATCCAAAACCTTCGTGTAGACGTTCAGAAACAGACAATCTTCATCTCCCTGATATGTTGTGTTGAATTGTGTACATATAGAACCGAATTTTGTTGCATCTCGAATACCTGTCCATGGTTTTGGGGGTAATGGAGCCTGTAATAAATAAAGCGTTAAGTTACGGGGTAACTGCCTATCAGGTTCCAATTAAAGAGACCACTGTAAAACCTAGAACATTTATAATAGGAATTAAAACTTTTAATACTACGAATTGTAAGTATCTCAATTATTATATATATTTAATAACTAAGAAAAATTAAAACACAATATCTCAAATCACTGAAATAAATATAAATACTATTATTGCAAAAAAATTGTTTGGTTGCTATAGTTGTAATTGCTGTAATTGAAGTGCAATAATAAATTAATTAACAACCATGTTTTATGTTAATTCTTTATTAACGCTTAATTAAATATTAAACCAAAGATGACAAAGACGATAAATTGTAAAAAAGATAAATTTATATTATAAATGAGAATTTTCATTTCACATGAAATTTAATTTGACGATACAAAATCCACAGCTCACTTTAACATGCACTCATATTAAAATATTTATTAAGTATGATAAAAAAAAAAATTACATCACTTTCGTTACCTTGAATCGCAAATTGCCAATAGGTGGCGCAGCGTATGGTATTCCTTTGAAACTGTAATATCTAGCTCCATCGACTAAATTCCCAACTTGCCCCTTCAATTTCCCTTCTCCAACTGTTACGATGGGTTCATCCTGGGAACGTGAATATAATTTACACAGTACACTTCGATATACACTTAACCGAAAATACTCACATTTACTTTATCAGCAGATATTATTTTCAATATTATAAAAATAACAGCAAATAAACAAAATTTATGAATCATTTTAGTATTGAACAACGTCCTTATCTTACAAGACCTTAGCCTGTACTGTAAGTTTTAACATACGACTTGTAATCGTTGGGATTTTTGTCTTCAAGAATATTTTCCTCATTCGCGTTCAGTGAGTGTGAGTGAGTGTTATCGTTTAAAAAATTCCATTTCTCATTGAATTATACAATCATATAAATGAAACTATTAGGTATATTAAATTATTATTATTATTTGTTTGGTATTTGTACCTAATTTTACATATGAAATAGTGGATAAACATTCAGTAATCCTAATATTAGGCAATAGGTGTAGTATGGTAATGATTTGTTTGTTTTTTTTCCTCAAACGAAGTCAATTATTCATAAGATAAACGTATATCTCTAATATATATATACGTATGTATAACGTATATCTCTAATATATATATATATATATATATATATATATACACATTGGTTACATAAGATGTCTTTACGAAGAAGTATAAAATAAACTACAGGTACTCTTCATATAAATATGTTATGAAATCTCACCAACTCATATTTGTAAACAATGTCCGTTCTACAATAGACTAAAAGCGAGGTAGGTACCTGTGATAGTGAAACATATTTCTTTATTGTAGCGTAATCCAATACACCCTATTATTATTTTAAGTAGATGCAGCATCTAAAATCATTAATTTATTTTCCACTTATTGAATTGAAATCTCTTTTTTAAACAAACGGCAAACTATTTATTATATAGTTTTCCTTTCCTTTATACAGATATTATTAATGAGATTATATGGGTAAAAAGGAATTTTTATTAAATAATACTAATTCTGAAAGTAAGGTACAAAAAAAGAAAACGGCCGTTGTTTTGCCTACTAGTTACTAACTGTACGAGTACAACCCTAAACAGTGGATTTGTAAGAAATCCCATGTTATTATTCTAAAGCACTTTATTATACGGGGTGTCCCAGAATGATCACGTCCCAGTGACACAGGAGTTAGATGAGCTCGAGATCTATCAGAATATTACAATTTGATCTCAGTAAAAATATAACGGTTTTCGAGATATTAGCACTTTTTTAATTTTTTTAAAAATCGATACATTGTATCGGATTTTCTGCTATTGTTGCCTGGAATAGCTTCGGATTGTAATTTTTTTGATTGTTCTGACATCTTGAATAGCTTATCCAAATATTATAATTATTATTTTACCGAGAAATACTTTAATTTCAAAAAAAATAAATTGTTTTACTGTGACTCGGGACCTGGTGAAAAGACTAACTCTAACTTTGACTAGCTGGTGTGAAGAAAGCTGTATGAGACCGAGTTTGCAAATAATTTTAAAAAGTCGTCTACTTAATGCTAATTCAGGATTGGTAGAACACTAGTGAGTTTTTGGCAAAAACTTTGATATTTCTTTTTTTTTTCCTCATAAAGTCAAATTCGTTTTAAACAAAAAAGGTACAATTATCTGAACTTACCACAGTACAATTTGTTGTTAATAACTCAGTTAATAAAAATGAAGTGGGAGATAATGACTCTTAAACCCGAACCCAAACCTATTTCGGCTGCCTAGCAACAGATGGCGCTAAAAATAATAAAAAAAATATACTTCCCTTTCATTATTATGAAAAAATATAAAGGTGCAGAGATCTATTAACACTTTCATATACATCATCTCAATGACGAGGTAGTGTATATAATAAAAGTCGTAAAAATGTATAGTATATATTTATATTAAAAATTGAATAGATTTTCTTCAATGGCTCGTTCCGACTCCCAGGCTTCTGCCGAGTCTAGATCTAGTTTGGCACGTTTCGATTTCTTTGTTTTGGTCACGTCTTCACTATTCTTCCTTTTCCTTTTATTTTTACTACTTAATTCCTGTGCTTCACTGGCATTGTACTCTGTAGTATTCACCTCGGTGTCCGATTCCTTTTCGGTCTTTCTCTTTTCCTTCTTTTGCTTTCTTTTCTTTTCTTTTTTACCATTAAACAACTCTGATGCATGATTATCGACGCTCCCATTCAATCGCTCAGCGATCGCGCTCGGTATTTTGATAGCCTTTTTATAATTTAAGCCGAACAATGGGTGTCGGCACTTGGTCTCCGGCAGGGGTATGAAATTTGTTTGATTATTCACCATACAGGATTCCTGAGGTATATGGGCCTTAGGTATCCTTTTACGTAAACTTATTTCTCCCATACAGGGCATATTCTTAATATAGGAGTTTTTTCTGCCGTGACATAGCAAAGGTACTTGGGATAAATGGTTTTCAATGGAACCGTCATATGAATGTCCATTAATTTTGACCTTCAACTTCGCAGCTAAAGTTATATTTAGATCCCTAAACGCCTTGATATCAATTTCTTTCGGTACTCTGAGTACCCAAATTTCATCATCGCCTGTTATTATATCTTCCTCTCGCATGTCAGGGGTGTAAGGCTTGAGGTTTGGATTCATGTTTAAAAATTGTTGGAGTTGTTTTGAGGGACCCGTCACTGCATTTACTGCATCAGCACTCCCTTCATCGTCATATGTAATTTTATCTGAAATTCGTGTTGTTTTAGCACTCAACTCCTTTTCGAGCGATTTCTTTTTAGTTTTCGCTGATTTTATTTGCGGTGCCGGCTTCAATTTTATTTTCGGTTCAAAGTCGGACTCACATTCAAGATACCCGTTTGTAACGGAATGTGATTCTTTCCCGCTCTGATTATTGCTTAACAGTTTCTCTGTTGATATTTCTAATGACATCCTGTCATTTTCACTTGTATTAGATGTAAAATCTTCGCTTTTCTTTTTCTTGCTCTGCACTACGGTTTCTTCAGCTTCGAATTTATCTATTTCTATAATGGTTTCATCAAAATTATTTAGTGAATTATCATCATATGTATTATTAACTTCACATCTTATACTAGATGTATCGGTGGATTCGGAATCCTGTGTCTCCGACTTTGCTAGTTTTTCTTTTTTGCTTTTTTTCTTCTTTTTGACAGGTTCCGGCTCAACAAATGATAGTTGCTCCTGTTTAACTCTTAAGTTCAGATAATCCTCAGCCAGAAGTGAATCCTGCGATGGTTCCAAACAATCTTGACTTTCAGTATTTTTCCGCTTCTTTTTCTTCTTGGGTGCCTCTAAATCACTTTCAAGTTCAGCTTTTATACTTTTATCTGTATTAATAGGGCTGGTTTCTAACATTTGTGAGGCTCTTCGTTTCTTTTTCTTAGTCTCTTTTTCTTTATGCTGTATCTCACATGTCTCTCTGCCTTTATCCCTTTTGGAACCCTTATCAGAACCATGGTCAGTGTTATTATCTCCAGGAATCCTGAAATAAAATTTAAAAAAGATAATTAGTGAAAAAAATTCATTATCTTATTGAGGCCGTGGGAAAAGGGTACAGCTTATTCTAGTCAAAAGTAACCTAATCAGAGGAAACACCTCTGCGACATCTTAATTTATAACGATCAAGCTTTAAAAATAAAATCATTTTGTAAATAATGACATTGACATTAAAATGGAATCTTTTCTGCAAATCCACCTGAATGTTTTGTATTTTCTGAGCATAGTCAAAAAATTTTTGATAATTTTTATCAACCCATATTTATCACAAACAAAACATTTAATTTCGTGTAGTTAAAAGACCACATTAAATGGTAAGAATTTATATTTATCACGAAATAATTATAAACCTTGTAGGAAATAATAAATACATAAAATATTATCAAAAATTAGGGGAAGTGCGTTTCAAAAAATAAATTGAGTTTTACGTATTATATTTATAATAAATTTATTATTAGAACTACTAGTCTGTCATATAACGCAGTGGTAATTTATCACTGTTTGATGCTATTTAAACGTGTATCCAAAGTTTAAAATAACTTTATCTGGGTAATTTGAATTAAAGTTATTTAAATTAAAAGTAAAGCATAGCAGGTAACTTATGTTTTTTTAATGTTCTTCAGTTTTATTAGAACTTACATATCACATGAATCACTTGAAGCATCTGTCCATGTAAAACTTTCGCCAGAAGACTCCATAAAACGTAAATAAACTTTAAATGCAAATGTTTACACATTGACAGGTTATATTATAACCTAAAAATATTTGTGTCAGTTTTTTTTTATGTTTTTACGGCTCTGGATACGAGTTCTTTTCAGCCGTTTGTATCAGTGTTGTATAGAAGTTGCCATATAAATCTAGAATTGATTTATTCATAATAACGCATTTATAAATAAATTGTGTAATGTTTTTTTATTATTTTACATATATAATATTTGAAAATAATTAACAGTTATTCTCAATTTCTTAATAGGAATTTATAAGCTTGTCGTGGTGGCCTGAAGGTTAAAGGACCGCCTCTCATGCGTGAGGGCGCGGGTTCGAAACCTGGCAAGTACCAATGTGATTTTTCATAGTCATATGTACTTTCTAACAGTATTTAGACACCACTGACGGACGGTGAAGGAAAACATCGTGAGGAAACCTGGACTTATAATATCAAATTATAAGTTTGAAATCGCCAACCCGTCTTGAGCAAGCGTGGCGATTAATGCTCAAACCTTCTCCATGCGAGAAGAGGCTTTTGCTCAGCAGTGGGCTTCCGATAGGCTGATGATGATGATGATGATGATGATGATTTATAAGCTCTATTTCATTCCTTTGTATGAAAGTTGCCAGATGAAACTATTTAGCTACAACGGGGCTTTCTCTCTTACTGAGAGGCGATAATATTATATAATTGCATGTTGCTAGTCAATAGTAAGTAAAGTAGAGTTAATAATTTTTAAATAAAAAATATTTTTTTGAAAAGAAGTGATAAATTATTCAATGTTCCATTGAGCTATATTAAAAGGTTAAGATAAATTACACAATCATTATAAACACATGAACGTCCGACAACGTATTCCCTTTTTTTTTAACAGTTATATTTATTTTTGTTTGTTTTTTATCGTGAAGAAAACAAGAAGCTGGTTTGTGATGCAGTTTATACAGTGCTTACCGAATTTATTAAATTATAAAACCATACCATCGGTTTATATTAAATAGTTTTATGTTTCTATAAACCTTAATAGCAGTAGCACTCCATATCGTTTATATATATATATATATATAATTATTATAAATATTATATGACAATCACGATATATGTGAGAGGGAACAGAATTATAGCAAAATATGTTATAAGTATCATAAACATAATAATGGAATCGTTTGAAAAATATTGAATTCCAGATATTATTTTTTTTCGTAAAGTTAGTAAAATTTATGCTTATTATTTAAAACACATTTCATATAGTATACACACCATAACACACAATGAAAAGAAATTAAATGCTCTTAAATTACCTCTAACTTACAATTTAAAATCTGTTATATTTTCTAAATTAACTACCTACCTATCATTCTAAATCATTTTCATAAAGGTTTAAAATACTTATTAAATGTAAAAATGCAGAATAAATATAATTTCATTACTCATAAATTATAAAATATTAACAAAAATAAAATAAAATTATATTATAGATTATGTTTGTATCCAAATTACGTTTTAGTTTATTTTTTGTATACAACAATGAATAATATGTATAAAATTTTGTTCTTTAAATTTGATAATTTGTTTAAACAATAAATAAAAGAATATACCTTAAATTATATTCTTCAATATAAATATATTTTGTTATGTGTATTAAGGTATGTTTTAACATTATTTTTATAAAAAAATTAATGCATTTAATATAGGGTATACTGCGAAATTGAATAAAATAATTTTATAATTTCTATCTTTATTTTTCCTGTTGGCTGTATGTTGTAGTTCATTGACGTTTTATGATAAAAAAAACAACTTCGGTCTTCTTGACACTTGACTGACGTTTACGTTCTTTCTTGTAAAACTTTGTGTCCAACATGGTGAGTTTATGTTTGAAATATCAAAAATAATCCATAAAAATCCTATCTTATTTGAGTTTTAAACTTGAAATTATATACTTTGTAAAGTGCCTATAATATGTTTTTACTTTTTTCATATTCAATTTTTGAAATATCTGGAAAGCTTTCTTAAATAATCTTTAGTGTATAGAATTCGACAACGTACATTTTCTATGTATTAGTATGTGATATCTTTGTGCTATTATATATTATTCTATTAATTTTTGATTGTCGACTTCAGTGTCAATAGTATTTGGTTATTGTTGAACCTCTAAGTGAAGTTTGTGTTGTGTTTGTAGGCTCGTGGACCTAAAAAGCATTTGAAGCGTTTAAACGCGCCCAAGGCATGGATGTTGGACAAACTGGGTGGTGTGTACGCACCACGGCCCTCCACCGGTCCACACAAGTTGCGAGAGTGTTTGCCACTTGTTATTTTTCTACGTAACCGCCTGAAGTACGCCCTAACCGGCAATGAGGTACTGAAAATCGTAAAGCAGCGTCTAATCAAGGTCGATGGCAAAGTCAGAACTGATCCGACCTACCCCGCTGGCTTTATGGGTAAGTTGAGTTACTAGTTACGGTGATATAAACAGTGTTACTTTCACGAAAGAGGTTATGTTTTTAACGAGGTTCCAAATTGAACATAACTTATACAAACTCTTTAATATCAATCTAGAAGTACCAGTAAAGATATTATTTTACTTTAAGTAAAGTTGTTACTCTATCTATAATAAGCATTATTATATTATTACAGATGTTGTATCAATTGAGAAGACAAACGAACTGTTCCGTCTGATCTATGATGTCAAGGGTAGATTCACCATTCACAGGATAACTCCCGAGGAGGCCAAGGTAGACTCTTATATATAATCTTATGTTACATATATATAACACCTATTGTATCTTTAATCCCCATGTTGATTTTAACCATAAGATATTCCTTAAGTGTCAATTTATAATTTATTTTAATATGAGCTAAATTTTATAAGTAAGTAACGTTCCGCCCATATTAACTAATTTTAAATATCTACACTCTGTTATTTTCTATACACTATTCTTTTCCCACATATCCTGGTGATTTTCTTTTAAGGTGCATTTCTATCATGAATGTATATGTATACACAGTTATAATTTTTATTATATTGATATCATACTTACATGTAATATGTAAATGTTTTTACCTCATTTTTACTTAGAAATGCTAAATAAATCATAACTATGAATGAATTATTTTCATTTATAATATTACAATTGCAGTACAAGCTGTGCAAAGTCCGCCATGTCGGTACTGGTCCCAAGAACGTACCATACCTTGTGACACACGATGGCCGTACCATCCGTTACCCGGATCCACTCATTAAGGTCAATGACTCCATCCAACTGGACATTGCCTCGTCCAAGATCATGGACTTCATCAAGTTTGAGTCTGGTAAGTCATTATGATATAAGCTTTCAATTGACTCTATCATTGTTACATAAAATGATTCCCTAATTTCATCTCTACTTATTCAAATTTAAGCTAAAATTTTGCATAATGTGTGACTTTGTAATAGACAATATATCTAATACACTTTTAAGAATGAAAATATTGTTATTGTTCACCAACACTGTTAAATTGTTGTTGATTGAGTAATAGCATTTGAAAATGTACATCTTAGGTGCATAATTAATGAAAAACAAGTTAAAATAGCCTACTTTACACTTTATTACTGGAGCAATCTGACAAAATTTGGCCAGTCATTTCATAGGTTAGCCTTGACAAACGGACAAAAAGTGATGAATGACATGGGCATTTAGTATAAAGTGTTTTTATATACATCTCCTACAAATTGTTAATTCGTAAATCTCTTTGTATAGCTCATTTTAATGTTCACATTTGACATTGGCTTCACTTATAAGGGAACAGCAATAACTCAAAGAATAAAAAGCGTGTTAAAAAGACCAAACGCAAGACGCTTGTTTGTGTTGATGTTACGATATTGACTGTATTACATGAGTTATGTGAAGTTAATTTTGTTTTTTATAAATATGTATAAATTCTTTCTACTAATAATATGAGTACGATAATTTGAATGTGTTGATGCACATAGGGCTGTTGGTCTGGAACGCTAAAACTACTTAACAGATTTTGATGGAACTATATAATGTAGCTTAGACATCAAAGAAGACAGGCTGTAATTCATCCGAGAATTCCGCATTGGTCCCCCTAGATCACATATGTTGTATTTTGCATGGAGTTACACGACACAGCCAATAGATGTCGCAGCCGGTTGGTTGCCATATTTATGGTTTTAATTTTAACACAATTCATACAATTCTCTCATCCAAATTTCGAAGTCAACACAAAGTCGCGGGCAAAAGCTGGTATTTTATAAAAATAAATACATTTATATGTTTTCAGGTAACCTGTGCATGATCACCGGAGGTCGTAACTTGGGTCGTGTGGGCACCATCGTGTCCCGTGAGCGTCACCCCGGTTCCTTCGACATTGTACACATCAAGGACTCTATGGGCCATACTTTTGCTACCAGGTATGCTTATAAAGTACAAGCAGTAGGTAGAAATGTCCAAATACAACTGTTTTAGTACAGTTTTGTTTGAAATTCTATTGTTTTTATAAGTGAAATGTTGAGTCAATAATTTTTTTTCTCATTAATTGTAAGGTAAAATATAATGTTAAAATGGTCAGAGTAATTACTGTTCAAGGAATTCATGATATAATATAGCACATAGTAAACCTGCTTGTGTTAACAGTTTCAATATTGTAGAAGTCATTCGTTTTATTTCAAGAATCAATTAATTATAATTAACTTTGTTTACCTTATTTTTTTTGTGGGTTGATTGAGTCACGAACAAATTAGTATCCTTGCGAATGAATAGAAATTTTTGTACTATGACGTTTAAGTTTACATTTTTTGGTCCTTTTAAAATTCCATTTTACATGTAATAGAATTGTTCAGAGTACAATCATTTTATGTCACATAGTTTAAACGCTCGTGGTTGTGTATTGTACTATTTTTTCTTCCGCCACAGATTGAACAACGTGTTCATCATCGGCAAAGGCACGAAGGCTTACATTTCTCTGCCACGCGGTAAAGGTATCCGCCTCACCATCGCCGAGGAGCGCGACAAGCGCATCGCAGCGAAGGTCGCCGCGCACTAGCTTTAACAATAAAACTATAAACCGATACAGACTTTTTATTTAATATTTTAGGTTTAGAAAAGAAATATCACCATCAGCCTATCGGAGCCCACTTCTGAGCAAAGGCCTCCATCACATGGCGAAGGTTAGAGCATTAATCACCACCCTCGCCTAAGGCGGCTTGGCGATTTCGAAGTTATAATTTGAAATTACAAGTGCAGGTTTCCTCACGATGTTGTCCTTCACCGCTGTCAGTGGTGTCTAAATACGCTTAGAAAGTACATATGACCCGGAAATATTGCATTGTACTTGCCAGGCTTGAACCCGTACCCTTATGCACGAGAGATGGGCCTAATATATTATAAGGTTAAATTATAATTCGATTTATTTATTTCTTGTGTTTATATATGAGAGCAGGTACTCAGAATGATGACGTCATGTAGTTTTGAGTTACAATATTTATAAGTACAATAATAAACATTTTTAAAATAAAATGTAAAAAATCGGTAATTAACGGTTTTGGGGACATTTTGATTACGGATCACCACTTCAATATCATTCGTTATTTTTTATTAAGGCAATGATATATGTTTTTGGACTAATTAAAAATTCTGTTTATTAGTCTTTACATGTCATAAAAAAAAAACATTTTAATATTGGCACAGGAATTTAAAAAAGGATTAGTGTGCAATAGAAAAATATAACATATTTCGATAGGGATCGTTACACTATGAAAGATTGGAAAATTTTTACAATGGCCTGGTTATTTTATCGTGTTTTCGGTAATGTCTGTTAGCATCAGCTATTGGTTCGATATAAGCTAAGATGAGAGAGGCCGTACCAGCACGCGGTAATACTGACACCACTTAACCGTGGCTATACAGCCGAAATAATTGTTTGTACCTCATGAACAAAACCTTTCTGGCTCCTAGCCGTATCGTATACCGCGACGACTGTTAAAGTGTTTGATAACGACTAGATAATGAATTAGTCGTACAGAGAGATACTAGGAGCTATTCCCACATCTAGCATATAGCTATTACTAAATAGTTTCCGATTGTATGGTACCTAATTATTGATTATGTGTTCATGACTATCAAATTAAGAAATCGCGTAGGATTCGAACAAATCATATCTCTTATTAATTGCATGTATGTCCGCTGTGGATTCCAACATGGCCAATCACTACTATAGTTCACGCTTAGAACTTTCGTATTCGCCTTCGAGTTTGAGCATTAATCATTAAGGACTGACTTCATGAGACGCTCTCGTTCTATGTTCAGATGATGTTTATTTAGGTACCGCTGTGACTGAATATAAATATGTCCCCAATGATTTTTACGCCCGAAGATGAAAAATCACAGACGATTACCCATCTTCGTGTACTCCCGCTGCGACATTGAAATCACTCATTAGATATATGTGAAAGGCTTTCGGTTCAAACATATTTCTATTCTCGTCTTCCTCGGGGCGTGAGTTTTTAGGAGGTCACACTTAATAAACCTTTTGCCTACCTTTTATTATAACGACATTATCCTTGAGCAAATTATATATAAAAAATGCAGTGACACCTTGGGATTGTAGGTGTAAGGTGTTTCTCGGGGGATAGAATCAGTGGCCTATTCGAATTTGCGACAAACGGCTTGTTATTGTTACTTAATTTCCAATTCTTTAAAGTGTTTATTAAGACGAAGAGGGTGTCCATTATACATATAGGTATACTTTTTTTTTATAATGGCAATAGCCCAAGGATTCTCAGGCACCCTTCTTCACACCGTTACTGTGACCGATAACATTGCTAGGAATGAGGTGATTTTAGGGAACCACGGAACGGAGCTGTAAGTTTTCCTTCATAAGGGGATATTGCTTTAGTGACCACTTTAGGCTGGATAGTTAGTAGCCGCAGTTACTGGAATATTCATCTAATGAAGTTGCTAAAACTCTTCAGGATTTTTTTTATGATGAAGGGGGGAAAACGAGTAGATGGCCTTCCTGATGAACATAGTATCGTCGCCTATGGACATCCGCAAAATAATTTTGCGGATGGTTTGCCACCCTTGTTTGGGGAAGAGTGAGAGGAAAAGTCGGGAAAAGGGGAATGGGAAAGGTGGGAAAAAGGAAAGGGCAACCGGCTGTCTTACTCATCGGACGAAACGCAGCCATTAAAGACTGCTTCACGCCGACCTCCTGTGAGAGGGTGGTACTTCCCCGGTTGAGCCAGCCCATGTTCAAGCTGCAGCAATTTGACCACAGCTAGGCTCTGCCTCCTCATATATGGATGTTTGTTGTTTTTATCCTTTGCGTGAATCGGTGACTGAAATCGGTCACTGGACCTCGTTTGTTAGTATACACAACGACTTGGCTAATTGTAAGGGACCTAAGATGAAATTTTGTGTCACTGCCTCCCCAAGAATTTTATTCTTGCGCGCAATGAATCAATTGATTACAAATAAAGTGATACTTTTCAAAATCTTTATTGATGTACCTCGTATATTTCTGTTTCTTTAATGACCCTTTTAAAATTGTAGTCAAATTTTTTTTTTTACATTTTTATAAATTTTGCAACGTTTTCATGGTTTCTTTGAGAGAATTATTTATATTAACTCTATAGAAATATTTCAAACATCACTCTACCATTCTCTTCTTCCTTATTTTTACACATATTCCTGAAATTGCAACTTCCAACCATTGAGCTCCAAGTTATGTAACTTTAAAGCAAAAATTTAACTACTACTAAAAGTAAAAAAATCCTATTAATTGATGTATGATTTGGAAAAATCTTTCAGATCAGATAATAAATTTTTCATAGCTTTCACATTAACAGTAAGTGACAAGACGTCTGTCAGAATGAAATAGAATGACGAGTATACTTAACTTCAACTGCACCTTCTCTTAATACTGGGGCGTGTAATTTGAATAGCTTATTGAGGAAGAGATTAAAAACATGCCATTTAAAATTTTATTCCATTTAATAAATATTTTGTTCCTCCGTTAATACCGTTACTAAATAATAAATTAGTTACCTCTTTAATAAGAGTAAGTAGCTATATGTCATTTTAGTCAAAATTTTTAATTGTAATAACATAATAAGATAACACTAAAGAATAATAATGATTGAATATATTCAAGACATGTTCAACTGTGTATACTGAGCCTAAATTGCTTAACGAATTTATGTCAATCCTTTGGGAGAAGGCTTGATATTTCTTTTTCGTCTTTAAACACTAGTTCCGATGATTGTTTCCACAACATTTCCGAATATTTATCAATATCATTCCACGTATGAGGAGAGTTTAATTTACAATTATTGAATACTTGTCCACTAACTTCGCCAGCTTTTTGGTCCACTGCCATATAAACCGCCGTTTGAGCTCCTTCCCATGGATTTTTAAAGAATATTTTTATAACAACTTGACACATTTTACCGGCGTAAGGAAAATAACTTTTAAAAATTTTTGTGGATACGCATCCAGGATCGGCACAGTTTATAACAACATTTTTACCAGCAATTTTTTTTGTCAATTCATGGGAGAACAACACTAAACTTAGTTTACTGTTACAATATGTTTTAAAACTATTCCAATACTTAGTTCTGTTGTAATTATGTATATCAAAACTTCCAATAAAGCGTGTAATCGAGGACATGTTTATTATTCTGCTCGGTTCCAATTTTGTCCCAGATTTTTTCAAAAGTGGTAAAAGGAGGAGTGTTAGGAGGAAGTGACCATAATAATTAACTTGCATAACTAAATTCATTCCGTCGTCAGTCTTAAATTCTCCGGGTATTCCGATGCCGGCATTATTCACTAAAATATGTAGTCGTTTCTCTGATTTATTTATATCTGCTGCGAATTTACGGATGGACTTCAATGAAGCAAGGTCCAGGAATTTATAGATAACATCCTCATTTCCAGATCTTCTGATAATTTCATTGCGTGCTTTAACTCCTTCATCTTCAAAGGGACTGGCGATTATAACTCTTGCACCTCTCGCAGCAAAGTCCAATGCTATTTGTTGTCCGATACCAGCAGTACCGCCCGTTATGACAGCTGTCTGTTCCTTCAGTTTTTTTCTGGATGTACAGATGGAGTTGTGTTTCCTGCATACCGCTCTGTATAAAATAATTATTGTGACAATTATTAAAAATAAAACAAGTAGAAACATGTTAACGCTGAGACGAGTAACGAAATAATAATTTTACTGCATTGACTGAAACAGTTTTAAAGCACATTTGACTTCTTGGAGATCCAAGGCAAACTACTTTTGGGTTAAAATAAAGAGGTGGTTAATGTTTTAATTAAAATATTCAAGATTTTTATTATAATAAGGTATATATTATATTTACCTTTTTTTTTAGCTAAGAATTTTTAGCTAATAAAAGGAAAATTGTTGAATTAAATGATAATTTTTGTAAATTTTTAAAATTTGCCTATAAATCTTTATAAGTAAAGAGTATTTTCAATAATTTTAATTTCGAAAGACATTTTCACAGCCTTTTCTAATAAGACCTTGAACGCTTAGAATGCTTCTTATATTGACAGAAACATTTATATAAATAATTAATTTATATAACAATTTCTGATCAACGTCACATGAAATTTCCCATTAATTTGGTTAAAATTAAGGGCCGCTACCTGACAATAAAAATATAAAATGCTGAGAGATCAAGATGGAGAAAAAAAGTTTTCTCCAATAGGTCACTGTAGAGCTAAATATTGTTGCGACCATAATAATTATAGAGAATAAAAATTCCTTTACAACTTAATAACCGTATAATGGACACGTTTTTCTATTTCGGCCGAAAACTATTAAGATATTTCACTAATTAATAAAATAAGGATGCGATGTTTTATATGTAGCTATCCATTTTCAAAAGACCACTTGGTTCTCTATATTTTTTTTTTAAATATATTTCTTCTAATGTTTTAAGTTTTTATATTTTTTTAAGTACATAAACAATGAATATATTTTTAATTTATCTCGATTATTTTGATTAATTCTATCATATAAACGATTAAACTTCCAGATTTTGAATTTCCGCCAGGTAGCCAACCATTAAACGTTCTATAACTCATAAACCAAACCTGATGGTATATTAGTTCATACGGAAAAGGAGAAAGCAACACTGGTTGCCTACCTTACTGCGGTACCGTTACGACTGAGATCCGAACTATTAATTAATAGGTACTGAATACTTTGCATACTCTTAACGTGAACAAAGCTAGTGGGCCCAATGCTTTTTCAGCCATAATGCTAAAAATGTGTGCACCCGAGTTGATCCTGTTTTGACACCATTGTACCTCCATTCGTTAGTGACTGGCAAAGTACCTAAAACTTGGAAGCTTGTCATGTTGCCAGATCCTACTACTTATCATCCCATTTCAAAAAACCTCCATAATCTTACAGATTACTTTTATTATTACATCTCATGACATACCTCAAAGCATACGATCTCATTAGTGACCGTCTATATGGGTTTCAGAGATATTGGTAAACTAGGTATCTTCTGGTACATGCCACACATTTATGGGAGAGAGCTCTACATAACAACGGTGAGCTGTCGCAGGTTTACTCGACGTCTTGAAAGTTTTCAACAGGGTCTGGTATGACAGCCTTATCGGTAAGCTTTTTAGCTATAGCATATTCGATGGTCGGATTGCCTGGATTCCTAACTTTTTTAGGGACCGTAACCTACGAGTAGTTATTAGTGGTTACTCGCCTGAGCCAATGGTGGTCAACACTGGGGCTCTTCAAGGGTCGGTCGTCCAGGCGACTCTATTTTTTCTGATTAAAGACCTGCTAGTACCTTGTATGTTTGGTTACGCAGATGACAGTACAGTTGTGGAGTCTTATGAATCCAGTACTAGCTAAATAGAGAGACCATGGCAGAGCAACTCATTTCATACTTCAGACAGTCTCCGAATGGGGCAAATGTTGTGATTTTTTACGTAACCAAAACGCATGCGTGGCTTTTCGCCAAATGGAGTCCGTTCACCTTGTCTCCAACTTGAAATACTCTGACCGTCTTCAGTTATTAGGTATTGCGGTATCCTTGAACATTTATTTTGGGCCAGAACTTTTCTTCCTCAAAAAAAGAGGTTGATCTGAATGTGTCAGAATAATTTTGTTTTTGTGGTCTTCAAGAGGCTCTCTACTAAAAAAATAATTCCGGACACTTTGTTCGAGGTTGAATAGTATTTTTCTTTGCATGTGAATGTCAGTAACGTTTTTATTGGATATTTAAGTATTATAATATGAGAGTATATTATTAATTTGGACTACTGAATCTGTTCAATGGTTTTGACTATAGAATTACTTGTACAACTTTTAAAAAATCTTCCTCAAAAAACAAAACGCTAAACTGTTGACTGATAGTTTGACGTTTTCATTATCAAAACAGGATAAAACTTCCATTTAAATATTCTCTGTCAATAAAATAAGTTTTACACAATCAGAACTCTGTACATTTTAAAAACTTTGAAATAATGACCTTAGATATTGTTTAAAAAAAAATAATTAAAATGTGCAAGGACATAGGAAATCATGAAAAATAGTGGAAAAATATCGATAAAAAATGCAATTTATCTATTGTATCAGTCTTAACAGGAATAAACCATACAAACCACCAGGAGCCTATAAAATTAACTTTATTTTATAATAAATGGAAATAAACCTCAGATAGATGAAAACTTAATTTATAACATTGTAGCTTTGTATGACAATATTAATTTTATATAAAACCAGATATGAACTTTAGTAGTCGTTAAAATATAACACTTTATAGTTCCAACATTATAAATAAAATATTTTATGTGAAACAATTAAGACGCTTTAATATTTCAATAAATTACACTGTTAATAAAAGTAATCCTTGTCGATATCAAAAATTGTTAAATAAATACGAGTTGTTTATAGAACAACTAGCGATGAATATTCAGTGTTCAGATTTTTAAAGACGCAAATTTACTAAGCATCAAAAGACTAAACATGTCTTCTATATGTAACTAATAGTATATAATTTGCAGTTCAGTAACATTAAAATAAGTTTTTTCTTGTCAAATTGTTACCAAACAAAAATTTAGTTCGGTTATTATAAGAAAACACTATCCATTTTATTTCATCATTATTTATTTTAAAATTGTCATACTTTTTTTTTATTGTATATTTTAACTGTAAATATGTTTTTGCTATTTTTAAATTCTAATGTAAAATGTTACAATGATTGAATAACTTAAAAATATAACTGCATTATTGTTAGAGAACAGTTATTAATATTATCATATCATATTCATCACTAGATACTAATCATTAACAATTGTCAATTTCTAAAATTATCCTCCAACTAACCTAGATCCCAAATCAGTGTTCATTATTTTTGAATAACAGTGCTACAGTTAGGTATGGTTAGTCCAAGTTAGCTTGTCAAGTTAAATACGGAGCGTTGATAATTTAATAAAATTTCGTATTTAGTGTGACGATGTAAACTTGGAATTTGCATACATGGGTCTTCAGAACTGCAACTCTTTCTAGTATCAGAAGATTGGTCCAAACATTAATAATAATAAAAAAAAATTGTTACAGGATCACAAAAAACCTGTCGATGTAATAAGTCTCGATTTTATTCCACAAATTACGTTCACTCGTTTGAAAACAATCACATAAATCGGCATAAACTACTTTTGAACCCAAGAAATTTTTTATGCTTATGCAATACTCCTAAAGGAGTATTTTGAATAGTTTTGAATTTTCTGCAACTTTCCTTTTTGTAAAATTTTCCCTTTGGAAAACATTTGTTTATATTTTTGTTTATTCTAACGCTCTGACAAAAACTAAGATATCTACTATACATATTATTCCTGTCCCTTTCATAAATTATGCTTAATTTCCTTTTAGGCATGAGTTTTAGAAAATCATGCTTCAAAGCTATAACAGCCTACGACATTCTTTAAGTCTACTTTTTTAAAAGATACATATTATAAATTTTTTGACTATCATTATTATTTTTTTCGGAAGATAAAAAAAAAACTACAAAGAATAATAAATTAAAAAAAATATTTTTTATTTTTATTTTATCTTCCGCAAAATATAAGTATTTTTTGCTCTTTTGACGGACTAATATTGTTTATAATTAAAAAATAAAAGAAACTATTGTAGAAAAAAAAAAAATTTAAAGTGTGAAATAGTATGGTCAGAGAACTTTTTCAATCTATATAAATGTTAACGGAAATGTATGTAATCCGTCATTGTATACAATTCCTAGGAAATGTATGAAATTCCTAAAATCGCACGGAAATGTGTGAAATATTGTAAAACATTTAAGATATTGGTGGGTACGCGGGGACAGCGGGACGAGGGGACGGTATTGCTTCGCCTGATTCGGAGATCGCGCAGTGTCTTGTAAACTGTCACGTCTATCTATGCATTAAATAGTTAACGGATATCTATGCATTAAATAGTTTTTCAAACAATATTTTATACATTTCCGGTAACATATATGTAGAAACAATGTTAGAAGATTATCATTAATACTAGCGAAAAGACATTTTTTCAACCTGCACTTTTTACACAACCCATCATTGATCATACATATGCCGGTTTAAATTCAGTTCATAATAATAAGTTTGATGTAATTTAATTCTTTTAAATTTGAAACTATCATTCCAAGAAAAAAAAACGCAAACAGATTTTTATTAGGGTACTTTGTACTACTATTTGAAATATTTTGATTGAAATATACATTTTGTATGTAGTGCTTGCATCGATGCTTGCGATGTACAAATGCTTCCCAAGGAGATTTTCAGATCAATAGAAATAGTAAATGGTATTTATATCGTAAAGTCTTACTTGCAAAAAAATATCTTTTCATATGGTTAAGCGCCTTTACCTTTATACAAGTTTAAAACATCAACGGTTTTGGAGCCAAAAACAACACATCAATCACGAATATATTGGGAAAATAATAGAATCAGCTACAAAAAATTGTGTCGAAATGCGATGGACAATATGATGCATACACCATCTAAACTACTGGTGAGAAATAAATGAAAAGAAAAAACATAAGGAGTTTTATTAGGATTAGTAAGATAATACAAATAAAAATTAATTGTGTATGGAGTCCCTCCGCGCAAGAAGAGAAACTTCATAATGTTAGAAAGACAACAGGATGGGGTAGAAATTGATTTTTAAGGATTTTTTTGTTTCTATCAGACAAACTTCATTGACGTTAGTTACAAATCACAATTGATTGTCCGTATGCGTTCGAACGCCACGTATTCCCGCTCGCTCTGTCCTTTTTAACCGTTAAAGTTTAACGTAACCTTATTGGAAGTCGCATAAGAAGTTTCACTTCAATTATATGGAAATTAAGGTGACATATCTTTGTATCGTCTCACATAAGTACCTATGTAAATTGGTATGCAATTTTTATCCCAATCGTATTGTTCTTTCTCTGAGTAAACAATTCATTCATTAAGTCGTGTCAAAGGGCTGATACGTTGACTATATATTAAGGTCATGATGTAATAATGTTGTTATAAAAACAAGTTTTTTCGTAATTTATTATGCGCCGGTTTTGTTTTAATATTGAAGATTAAAAAATAATAATATATTAATGTGTATTATAATTTGTTACTTCAATCTTTTAATCTGAAACTATCAATTAAATAAAACGTGTCTCAGTGTTTCCTTTCTATTTTATCGAATAATCTATTTTATAGAGTAAAATTTTTGATCTTCTGTAAATTATATGACATATTAAAGGAAGGAGAAGGTGAAAAAAATATTCAAACATATCTAAAATTATATCAATTACTATGTTGATACTTTGTTCACACTAAAATTATCATTGTTACAAATAAGAAAAATATTATCCTTAATTAAACGCCGTCATAATCGGATGTTGATGTCACATGTCCTAAACGAATAGGAATTTGAAATGATATAAGGGTAAAAACACACGTATTTATTTAGATCAAAACCACTGCCCTTTAAACTTAAATGTAAATGTTACGAGAGAATTTTGGATATATCTTTTTCATCGATTGACACTAATTTCACTGATTGTTTCCACAACATTCCCGACAGTTTATCAACCTCGTTCCACATAGACGACGAGTTCATTTTACAGTTACTAAAAATTTGTCCACTAACTTTACCAGCTTCTTGATCCACTGCCATATGAATAGGTGTTTGAGCTCCTTCCCATGTGTTCTTGCATATTACATTGATAAGAACTCTAACAATTTTACCGACAAAATTAATATAACTCTCATAAATTTTTGTGGATGCGAAGCCAGGATCAGCGCAATTTACGATCACATGTTGGCCAACAAGTTTTTTTGTTAGTTCATGGGAGAACAACACTAAACTTAGTTTACTGTTGGAGTAAATTCTTAGTAAACTCCAATATCCAGTTCTGTTGTAATTATCTATATCGAAACTGGCAATGAAACGCGTAATTGAAGACATATTTATTATTCTGCTCGCCTCTAATTTTGTCCCAGATTTTTTCAAAAGTGGTAAAAGGAGGAGTGTTAGGAGGAAGTGACCATAATAATTAACTTGCATAATAAAATTCATTCCGTCGTCAGTCTTAAAATCTCCGGGTATGCCGACGCCAGCGTTATTCACCAAAATATGTAGGTGTTGCTCCGATTCATTTATATCTGCTGCGAATTTACGAATTGATTGTAATGAAGCAAGATCTAGGAACTTATAGACAACATCCTCATTTCCAGATTTTCTGATAATTTCATTGCGTGCATTAATTCCTTCATCTTCAAAGGGACTGGCAATTATAATTCTTGCACCTCTTGTAGCAAGGTCCAATGCTATTTGTTGTCCGATCCCTGCGGTGCCACCTGTTATGACCGCTGTTTTTTCCTTTAATTTTAGTTTTGATGTACATATTGCATTGTGTTTCCTAGTCACTGCTCTATTTATAATAACCAAAATAAGCACTGTTAAAACTAAAATAAAAATAAATAGCGACATGTTTATCCTAAGGAGGCTAACGAAAGAATAATTTTGTTATATAACTTAAACTAAACCTTACTCGAGACCTACGTTCTACTTATTGTGATGAAATCACTCTTATTGGTTTGTAATACAAGGCAAACTTGATTTGTTAGGTGTTTGCCATTCCGAGGGCCGTCTGATATGTTCACCCTTTTTATAACGTATTTATTATAACTCAAAGAAGTATTTGCAAGATTTATGGTGACGATAAAATTATTATATATGGAAATTTTACTTATTAACTTTGTCTTAAACTCCAATGTTATGAGTTTATTAAAACTGCTTATGAACATTACAGATGATCTTAGTCGGGTATGAGGTCAACACCTCGTTAAAAATGTAGGTTGCGGCGATGTGAGAGATCTATAAATTTGATCGTTTAATTTTTCATGAAACTTAATTAATAATTAAGTGATATTTTGATATCAATATGGAGAACAGTAGTCAAACAAAAATTGGCCTGAGACAACGCACTTGCCATGTGTTTTTGTGCCGTCATTGTGAGGGTATCGGGGGACCATTGCTAATTCATGCCCAAAATCCAGTTCAATAAAATTAAATTACCTCTTCAGGTGTTCGTGAAAATTCCACTATGTGGACAGATCTGCTTAAGATTTCATCGTTTACTAGGTGTAACACAACTGATTTCACGTCTTTTCCTCTGAATTTCAATGAAATATCTATTAAAGTCCTGTTTAGCCTTCTTGAGACTAAAGTTAATGTAGCCTCAAAGAATTTTGGCGTGCCAAAAAAATGAAATTAGGATTTCTGAGGCCCGATATTTACTCGAACCTATTTGATGGACCGATAAGACTAGGCAATCTTCGTGGAAAGCGCGTATAGCTCATCATAAAGGTTATGAACCTGTCGATAAGTGCAGACTATTTTTTAGAGTTTATGGGCCCCACATTTTTACTTTCAGTCGGATGACCCGTCCTCTCCATTTTTTTTACAAAAATTTTAAAATTATTCTCGAACTATATTGTCATAAACAGGAGACCACTTGTGTAGAACACAGTGAACAGACCCATCTTGCGTACGTAATTTTAAAAATGATCAGTTTAATGGCACATATGTACATATGTTATTAATATAAACAAATGTGTTGTTCACATAGGTGCCACATCGAGGGTTTAGTTTTGATTGAGAGGCTCATAGATTTGAAATATCATTGTCCATCGAAGGATATCCCGAAACTGATAATATTTTATAATATTCTTCCACAATATTTTTCGTTAACATTTAAAGTAACAATGTCATGAATAATTACATTGGTAACCTTGAAGTTCATTACCCTAATATTAGCGCCCAGAAGAAAAACAAAAATATTTTAATGGAGATTAAAAAAAGCCTTAATGGTAATTAAAATTATATTTCTTTATATACAAAAATTTATATATTCTAATATTTTTACTAAATTACGAACATAACGAATGTGACTTAGATTTAAGGGATTGTGTTATCACATTTAAGTGCTCATGATTTTGTAGTTTTGTACCAATAACTCGTATATATATTATATATATTTACATTCTAAATAAATTAATTGTGGTAAATATCTGAATACCTAACCCAAAGACAACTCGATTACTTAGAGAGTAATATGTGACTTAAAATAATAATCTTGTTTACTATCTACCTTACATATTAAGGACTATTATGTGTCAATTCTGTTGATAAGTCTACAAACTTTTTTTGCAGAACTCTTGCTATATTAGTCTTTGACAAGAATGATTTAAAAATAAATATTAATGCTTAGAATATTAAATTATTCAAGTGTTTAACATAAAACCAATTTAGAAATCTATTGAGTATTAAAAAATATGTGTAGTTACTCTTTATGATAAAAGAAATTATCAGTATCTACGGATCTAATAAAAGTATTAGGAAAAGGTAAGGCTTTTCCTATTCCTTTTAGTTATCATTTAATTTAATCCATGTAAGGCCATTTTCTCATATAATAAAACAAAACAAATTATCAAAATTAAATTTTAGGAACGGCTTTTTTGAGAATGTTTATTTTATATATGGTTAGATCGGCTCATTGGCAACAGGAGGCACATAATAACATTGTCGGATACACAGATTCTAAGATATAAAGTAACAAAAACTAATGTGATTTTAAGATCTTTGAATAGGAACAATATCAGGCTGCTATGTGACGTACCTTCTCTGTTTTGTAGGGTAACATTTTTAATTTGATCTATAAATGTCTAACAATTTGTATCTAAACATGTTTATCACTTGTAATGGCAGTGTGTGCATTGCACGACTATTTTTTTATTATATAGTCATCCGCTTGTTTCCGTCACGTGGAGTAGAGAGGCTCGGAATACATACGAGGCGGTGTTTCTCTGGTCAGCGCTGCACGCATTCGACGTTTGGCTTCAAGAAAAAAAGATATATTTTTTATTATTTTACAAATAATACATAATTAAAATTTTATTGAAGATTCAAATTGTTATAAAAATGGTATTGACTTTTTTATATTGAACAAAAAAGATATATATAATATCGAAGTAGTGGTGGCCTGGAGGTTAAAGGCCCGAATCTCATACGTGAGGGCGCGGGTTCGAAACCTGGCAAGTACCAATGTGATCTTTTCCGCATCATATGTACTTTCTAAGTGTATTAAAATACCACTGACGGACGTTGAGGGAAACAATCGTAAGGAAACCTGATCTTATAATTACAAATTATAAGATCAAAATCGCCAACCCGTCTTGAGCAAGCCTGGTGATTAATGCTCTAACCTAATCCATGTGAGAAGAGGCCTTTGCTCAGCAGTGGGCTCCTATAGGCTGATGATGATAATGATATATAATATTCATGTACTTTAACTATATACATACCATGAGAATGCATACAACACAACACAAGTGTGGCCACGAAAGCAGCGATTGGTAACATCGCTGCGACCGCGAGGAGTGCAGTTTGGGCGGGTGCTGGAGCAGCGCGCTTGGCCCCACACCAGGTGATGTTGTGCACTTTGTAAGTTTGAAGAATATCCTGGAATTCTGTACCCAGGGTACGAATGGTGGCTTTCATCGCGTTAGGAGTGAGCGCCTCTCCAGTTTCCATTTTACGGAATTGGAAACATGGTCTGTAATAGATAGAAAAACAGTTGGAACACAACCACATTGAAAATCAGTTTAAGAGGTTAGTAATTTAAAAGCTAAGAATGTTTCATTTATATATTAAATACAATACAAAATTTAAATAGAAAAATTCAACTATAAGATGATTAAAAAATATATGTATAAAAAAATAAAAAATAATATATATTTTAAAAATCAACCAAGTTATGGAAGCCTGAATTTAAACTTTTCCCATACAGACCTCACTTACTGTAATAACATGTATTATTTCTTGTCTCCAAAAACTTTTGAGGTAGATCGATTATAAGCCACATACCCAAGATTATCATACACGTCATGTCGGGGTGCTTCATGTAACTGCAATTTTAGCCGCTGTGGTGCTATAGCAGCCGACATTCGTTCCTTTAGTCCCGCGACCTGCGCACGCGCACCCCGACTGTCTCCGCCCAGAACCAGACGAAGGAGATCACGCTCCCGTACAACTACCACCTGTTGATGACAAGTTTTTATATGGAAATAATAGATAAAGATTGTATCGTGATAATTTTAATGGACTCTCGATAATTACTTATAATGAGGATAGTTGTATATATTTTTTTACTTTTTTTTATTTAAAACATTATAATATTAATTACATTATACTTATAAACTGGTAAATGCTAGTTCATACTTCAGAATATCTAGTTAAAGTGTAGAATGCAAAGTAAAATTTAGTAATTAAAACATTACCTCTACTTGTAAATCACTGAAACGATCCGTTTCGTTGGAATTGTTGGCTCGAACGACAAGTCTGTAATAAACACGTGTATTATTTTCGGACAAGTTTTGAATACTTCAAATCTCAATACAAAAATACTTACCTAAATATTCCATCAGCAAAATGTATTAAGTTTCTCATAATTTTTAATTCCCCTGTCACGTTGTTTATGACTATGACATCGGATGTGTTGTTCGATGATTTGGATTTAATCGGTGAAACGAAATTCATATTAACTATGGCGTAATTGATTGGTAAGGCTTCTGGATCTTTGTCCTTCGCTTTCACTGTTGCTATAACGGTGTCGACGGCGACGTTTAGGCGAACACCGATTGTCATGTTTGAACTCTCGAATTCGGGAAGATGATCGTCTATATCCAGAATTTTTATCACCACTTGTATTTCCGACGCGTCCTTAAATATAAATAAATTTCATTATACGTTCAGCGAAAATTTAATGTGATATATAAGAAATATATACCAAACGGTTGTAGTCCTTATTTATGCGTGGTTTCGTATCGTATTTAAAACATTTGACTGTTAGAAGTAGTCTAGACACAGTCTCACGGTCGAGTCTTCCCGCTGCCACAATGTCAGCTTTGTTGTCCTTTGTTCGTTGTAAACTTACTATTTCCAACTCGTTGCCCGCTAAAAAAATTTCGTATAGATAATTACCCAGACTATTATTTGTAATAATCATTAACGTTCATATCATTGCGATATGATTCTTTGTGATAAGTACAGATTTAAATTGAAAACATAATGTTATTGTAATTAATTATTGGTTACTATATATTTATGTAGTAACTAATCCAATCAAATGAAAACCGTCACCAGGAATCAATCAATTTCAATCCTGATAACCATAGTATTCTAGTTACCCAACATCACATTGTTGGTGACTCCCCTTTAGCTCATAAATACTTTTTAAAAAGAAAAACCTAATAATTTTAAGAATGTAGGTATATTTAAATTACTAAAATATCGTATTATAAGGTTATGAATATTTAAGGCATAATTATAATAAGAAATTAATTTCCTCAAAGAAAGTAGAATTTTAATTTAAGACTTCCAGAGAAGTTTTAATTTTTACTATATAAGAACCATGCTGAATGATATATTTTTTTGAAATAGACCTGGACTTATTGTAAATATTAACATCCGACATACTGCGTTTTATACAATAGATTACCCGTTATAATATAATCTATGGCCGCATTGTCACCAATGTCTTCGTCAATAGCCTCTAGAGTGCCTATGACCGTTCCTACTGGTACTTCCTCCTTTGTAGAGAGCAGCAACGGTGGTTCATCCTTAAGATAAAAAAGAGATTAAAAGCTATCTATGTGGATATCTTTAAAATTACATACTTTTTGTAAGCTCGGAACAAGATAAGTTTAAAGTTGATATGAAAGCTCTATGAAATGACTTTTGAAAGACAAACATTATCCGTAGATCATTCAGTTATAAATTATTCTCAAATAACAATGAATAGAAGGAAGGGGCAAAAAGAGCCTAAGGGTATAATTTATTATACCTATGTAAACAAGGATTTGGCATTCACATAACCAGTGTGCTAGTATATGCTAACATAAAACATCCACAACAATTTACACTTTACTACCCGACATCGTTTATCGTATCGTTATCGAATCGTGAGTCGTAAATACCTACCAGTGCTCGTGAGAAGTGCGGTTTATGATCATCTATGTCACCGACATGCACTGTAACAATACGGCTGCTCTGCTGAGGTGGTGATCCATGGTCAGAGACGACTAACACTAATGTGTACGTGGCTTTACTCTCACGATCAAGCATCTGTCTTGTTGTAAGTAGACCACTGTCTGGATCTTATTTTGATGATGGAAACAAAATTATATTTTAAATTAACGTCTATTGAAAATTTAAAAAAAAATAATGTTTTTTAAAATAATAAATATTATTTGTAAAGTAATAAACATATTTTTCTAAAAAATCAAACCCTTTACTAAGTACCACACAAAAGATTAGAACATATCAGATCTTACCTATACTAAATATTTTAGAATCTGCATCGTCTTGTTGTATTGAGTAGGACAATTGTCCAGATGGCTGGGTGGGGTCGTCGGGGTCACTGGCCACCACTTGGAACACCGAAGTTCCGATCGTGGCATTCTGAAGATGTTAATTTAAATGTTGAGTAATAACATTAAAGCAAATATGTATGTATATTACGACTAAATTATATGCCAGTTAGCTAAAGAATAATCACTTTTTTTTAACTCACCTCACTAACATTAAGGACCTCGCCGTCTGCTGGTCTAATAAATCTAGGCACGCCATCGTTAGCGCTTACGTCACCTATATACAGTGAAAGGGATGCATCTCCTGAATGCCCACCTCCGTCGACTGCCCCTACCAGCAGACGGTATGGATCCGTGCGACCCCGACCAGTGAGAGCGCTTCGGGTTGTGACCTCTCCAGTCGTAGAATCAATTGTAAATAGACCTTAGAAAGTATACGCCTTTATTAAAAAAATACCTGAATTGGTATACACTATAACGCTTACATATTTTCAAATGAGAGCTTTTGAGCCCGGTTACAAACAAAAAATTCTGTTAATTAATCTTACCGTGTGCTTCTCCTTCATCCAAAAATTCATATTTGATTTCTCCTCCGAGGCCTTCATCGGGATCAATCGCAGTAAGTTTTACGACGTTTATTCCAATCGGTACATTTTCGGGCACAACAGCTGCAATAATATAAAAAGATTAAGATTATTTTATATGTGAAAAATAATTACATGGGAATTATTTTTAATATATTTTTTTTTTGTTGTGACTGTTTAAAAAGACCACGTTGCGACGAAGAGCGTGTTCAATTTATTTTTGTTCCTACATACATTGACAACGAAGTCATTTATTGGAATATAGAATTCATAAAATCGTTACGTCGATTTGATTCATAAATAGAACAGATAGAAGTCTTTGAATAACTCACCAGTGTAAACGCTCTTATCAAATACAGGAGTATTGTCATCTACGTCAAGCACGTCAATCAGCACAGTCGCAACTGATTTGAGCCTGTCCGCTCCGCCAGCGGGCATATCGTAAGCTTCAACTTCAATCCTGAGAACGGATTGACGTTCACGGTCCAACGTTTTGTTTTCACCCACCTGTGTATTATATTGCTATACTAACGGGCGTCACATAATATTCAATGGTCCGAAAAAATATTTTTTTATTTACAGATCCTTTGTTTAGAATTAATATTATATTTGCTCCTTTGCAGGGTTTAGAATAATTATAATCTGTTGAATCTAATTAGCTTTTCTGTTTAAGGATTTTTTGTCTCGGATGAAAATTTTTTAGTACCTGAATAACTCCTGTGACACTATCTATTGATAAGAGTTCAGAATTTTCTCCCTTTATTGAATATCTCACATCAGAGAAGCCATTCTTCTTATCTTCGTCGGTAAGAACTGCATCAGTGTCCTTGGCATTAACAGTTAATATTTGCTCTGGATACTTTATGGATTCTAAAATACTCACTTTATAAATCTGAAAGTATTTTAAATATATATATATATAGCAATTTAAAATGTATGTATCATATGTATTACATTTGTAAAAGTGATATAAAATTACCTCTTTTTCAAATACGGGTTCATTATCATTTACATTTACAACTTCAACAATAACATTGGCAATGCTGTGTTTGCTGCCATCAGTACTGGTAGCTTGTACTGTTAGTGTCAAATTGGGGTTGCTCAACTTCTCGTAATCCAAATGATTTGTTAACACAACCTGTCCACTTAAAGGGTTAACTTGTAAGAGACTTGTTTGTGAATTGATAACCTTGAAATTAGAAACGATGTGGCCAGACGTCGGATCCTCGGCCATCAATACGAGAACAGTACTACCGATCGGTTGCTCTTCTTTTATTTTATGATGGATTGTAGGATTGGAGTTTGTCCAACCGGCGTTAGTAAATTGGGGATTTTTGTCAGCAAATGGCTGAATATAAATAGTGTGTTCTAACAGTGCGAATTGCTTATCTTCGTTTATTTCAGCGTTTACGTCAGTGACTTTTATAGTAAGTATGACTATTGATGTTTGACTGTAATCTAACGTTCCGTTCACAAAAATTTCTCCAGTGTCTTCATTTATTTTGAACAAGTTTTTGTAATCGTAAGCCGAGTTAGATTTGATCTGTACACCAGCTTTTGAAAATGCCTTGATCGGTTCTATTATACTATATTTAAGTTTAGCATTTAGATCTGAGTCGTGGGCTACTAATTTCGTAACTAGATCATTAACATGAGCCCTTTCTGAAATGTAGGTTGTAGATTCTGTTACATTGAACATCGGTGGTTTGTCATTCACGTCCTGTATTGTTACAAACACAGTGGTGGTAGCCGTTTCTGGTATAGGAGTTCCGCTATCAACTGCAGAAACAATTATCTCATAGCGTTCGGGATTTATATCACGATCAAGATTTGCATCGTTTGATACAGTAATTAAACCAGTCCTGAAAAAATAAAATGTAAACTATTAAATAAATTATTTTTTCAAAAATCATGTATCGTTGTATGACTTAAGTGAGAACGTAACGCATTTTACTTTTCATTTATAGCGAAATTATCCTTTGATCCAGAGATAATATGGTAAGTCAGTAATTCATCCATCCCATCTGGATCATGAGCTACAACTCTGGTAACGTTTTGTCCTGGACTTGCATTTTCTCGTATACTAGCTTTATAATTCATAGGATTAAGATCGAATGTATAATCATCATTGAGATCTTTTTGATTGACAATATATTTGTAGTGATGGTAATTGCCTTTGAAAGTGGGTCTTTGGTTACCAGGAACACCTACACGTATGAGTACTCGTGTTTCATTATGAAGTGGTGGATTTCCTGTAAATATATTGTAATGTTATTAATAAAAGACAATGAAGAAGATGTTGGTGTTGATAGAAATATTTAAAATACAAACCGTAATCCGTAGCTCGTACTAATAATTCATATTGACCTCTAGGGGTGTCCATGGTTTCAACTTTATTATTAATAGTGATCTCACCGGTTTCTTCATCTATAGCAAAAACCTCACCTTTATGGGCTATGCTGTTGTCTGATACAAGGGAGTAATTAATGCGACCACCTCCTTGCGTAGGACCGTCAGCATCTGTTGCCTTAACACACGAAAATTATAAGCCTACTTAGTATAATTCGTTAGTTTTAGTGTTCATTACAATTAAATTAAATATTATGACTGGTCTGCCTTACCCGTATTACAAGTTGAGGCTCAAAGCTTGTCGCACCATCTCGTATAGTACGGCTGTACTCGGAAGCTTCAAATATCGGTGTATTATCGTTAGTATCCAAAACGTCGATGAAAATACTAACTGACGTTGATTTTCCGCCTCCATCTTTTGCGAGAAGTGTTAAACTGTAACTTTTTTGGGTTTCATAATCCAGCATATTTGCAACAAATATTCCTCCCAGGACTTTATCCGTTTTAAATATGTTTGATCCAAATCCGGACAAAAAATATTCTATTTCCCCGAAAATCCCGTAATCCTTATCGCTTGCTTGAAGTTCACCAATTTTAAAGCCTATAGATGCGTTTTCCAGAACATTAAATTTATAAAATGGTTGGTCAAAGACTGGAGCATTATCATTCATATCTAGTAACTTTATATTCACTTTAGCATGACTCAATTCCACACCATTCACCGTAGCTACAATATCAAAACTAAATAGTCTCTTGTCCTCATCGTCAACGTCATAGTCAAGTTTGGATGAGTCTTTAACCTTAATACTTATTGGCGTTCTACCTTCACCATGATCTGGCGTTATTGAGAAAACATTTTCAGAATTACGAACGTTACGGATATGCAAGTCGTATTTACTGTTCTGACCGAGATCGTAGTCTTCCACGTATATTGACAATTCTGGAATGGGACTTCCATTTTCAATGTTTTCTGGTATGGAAATATCAAAAACATCCCCATTAAAAATTGGCTTATGATCATCGGCGTCAGTTACGATAATTGTTATAGGAATTACTGTATAGTCTGATGGCACTTCGTTGTTTATTAATTCCGTTGCCTAAAATACAAAAAATTATATTGATTGAATCTAAATGTGGGAATTTATGTTGTCAAGGAAAAAAATTACCTTTACAAAAAACGTATAAACGCCTCCATTCTGTACTACTACATCACTTTCTCTATCCACAGAAATATTAGATGTTATGAGTGTCGCACGGCCTATAGACTTTTCAGACTGTAGACGAAAGTACTGCTGGGTATCGTCTTCGAGGGTTAATAACACTGGTCGGGGATTAGCTGTGTCACCATCTTTGGCTACTATCTCCAGTATTTTTGTATTCTTAAAACAGTGAGCAATGTTAAGTAAATCAATGAGTTAAAAACATCCTTAAATTTTTCTTTGTGTGGAATTTAAACTTCATGTAAATGAATATGGATCTGGTTATATGAAAATAGATTTACATTTTTTGTATACGTACGGGAGGAGTGTTTTCTTGGACGGTAGCTGAATAAGGGGCGTTAACAAATACAGGAGGTTGATCCTGAACGTCCTGTATAGCAATGGACACACTTCCTATGGCGTTTAAAGGTTTTTGAGAAACATCTGATGCATCAAGAGTAAGCACATACGCCGAACGGCTTTCATAGTCCAAAGGCTTAGAAAGGAATATACGGACTTGATATTTGTTTGGGGTAATCTGAAAGGAAGTTGGTCATTTTTATTTTCAATAGCAAAAGTTTTATTAATTAAAGGGTTTTTATATGATTTAAATAATATTTTACTTCTTCCGTTGTAACTTTGAAGGTGGAACAGGCTTCAACATCGCTGCCTCTTTCTTTATCTGAACATTTTACTTGTATCTTTGCGTTGTCGTTCTCATCACGGTCGGTTATTATTATGTCTGGCGTTACCTAGAATATATTTTTTGTCCGTTTAAATATTATTCAGGGCAAGGTAGATTTGAAACTTTTATATAAAGTTTAGAGTAAGAATGTTACTTTGATTTCGCTGCCAACAGAGGTCGCTTCGCTTATATTTACAATATATGGTCGGTTGTGGAATACGGGAGCGTTATCATTTACATCTCTCACAGGTATCACCCTCCTAAGCGACACCGTGTTCGGTTCCGTCTCATCTAATCCCTCATCTGAAATATGTAAACACAAAACGTGTCTGATTATAATAACATTAATTTTGTTTGATTTTTTCTTTATGTATAAATAAAATTTATTAAGATGTAATATCATATCCCTTAATATTTAGTAATTGAAAATATTTCAATGAACCCCTACCAGTTATACTTATGATGACTTCTAACTTCGCTTGTTCTTCTCTGTCCAATGACCTTGCCAGCGTGACCACGCCAGTTACGGAATCCACGGTGAAGTATTGGCCAGATATAGAATATCTTAAAGTTCCATTTTCTGGATCTATGCCTTAAAGTACAACACAAATATTGATAAAAACGTCTGGTTTATTAATACTTTTTATGTTCTTACATTCAAAAGTGTAATATAATGAGATCTAAGACTGTCGCAAGTTTTATTCATTTAAATGAAACTAATATTTTTCGGATATACTACACGTGCTTTATTATTATTTTTTGTTTAAAACTACATACTCTCGACGTTTCGGTTACTTTTCAGCAACCGTGATCACATCTCGTCTGCCCGTGCCGTGCCGAAAAATATTAGTTTCATTTAAATGGAAAAGTATAATACCGCCTGAGTTTTTTTGAACACATAAAATAATGCAGCAGTCGATATAACGTACCTGTGAGGTAATTTGTCTCAAATATGGCAACACTTGGGACCAAAAACCAGCTTAGTGTTCTATAGAGCTTAATAGTAGGTTATTCTTAATGTATAAAGTATTTGCAACCGTCTTCACAGACTGACCCGTAAAGCATTCTGTTTACTCGCCACAACAATAAAGATTCAAGAGCCACTTATAATTATTGCAAACATTTAAGATACTTTACCTTTTAAATGATACACTGGTGTTCCAACTGGCGTGTCTTCTGATAAACTGAATTGTGACATGTCCCCGGTTTGGGGAATAAAATGTGGCACCCTGTTGATGACTTGGGCAGTCATTTGTTGTATCAAACTAACTATCAACAGTATTATTAACGGGTTTTGTGTGTTCACTACTGCGGCGGCCTTCCGCCGTTCCAAAATTATCTCTGCCATCTGTAATGATATTTTTTGTAGTCGCTTCATAAGTATAAGAATATTTTCAGTGAGTTAGTTACATATTATGGAATGCTTAGTGTTGGTTTGTTTCCATGTAAATACCAACGATGGCTAATTTTCTAATTACAATACCATGATTATCCCTCGTCATTAGATTAGCGTCTTATTAATTATTATAACTATAAAAATAATTGAACAAAACTAATAGCATGATTTAAATATTACTGCGTAATGAAAGGCGATGAAACCTACAATATTTTTTTTCCAATAACGCAGAATTTCTCTCAAGCGGATCAGTTGGTCAATGGGCGTATTTCACAATATGAGCGGAACCAGTTAGCGGTAGACTATTGTTACGTTACCGCGGATATTTTGGTTAGAGCTTGAATTACTTTTACGTTTTACGATACCTTACCTTTTAAACAATAGAGAGAACTCTTAATTTGCAAGATTTTACTCATATTTTTTGAATTTCCATTATAAATTTCAAAGTGAACTTCATATTTCTAATAAATCTTTAAAGATTTTAATCATATATTGCATTATTTCTTAACTAAATGACAATTTATTAGTTGTTGTAAATAAAAAAAATTCATTTGTCACTAAAAAGTAAAAATTTATCGTGCTTTTAAAATATCTTATTTTGCTCTATATATGTAAGAACCTCATTTTATCTATTTATCTGTTAAGTTGTAATTACCTGTTTGTTATGCCCTACTTGCAATCGGATATTTGCTTATCGGGTTGCATGCGGTAACTGGTCAAAAACATGTTATTATGTCTCCCCTTTTAAGTAATGTAACACTTTTAAAGGGGCGATTCTTATATAGGTATGTAGGATAACATTTAATTAGATTTTTAAGGAAATGAAATTGTAATGGTTTAAAACTGCTCTACTCACACATCACCATTAATGTTGCTTAACAATATATAGTTGTTGAGACACACTAAGCAAATAATATTTCTTTATATTATTTGTCAAAAAAATATACTTCGCAAAGCTCGATCACCGGACATTTTCTGTATAAAATCGACAACCGATTAAAACTTATATTAAATTTTGTATCGATATTATAATAAAACTAATTTATATATTTATTTCTATAATTAGCTATGGAGTTCGTTTAATTAATGGGTGTATTCTAGACATCTATTAAACCTGTAATTATAATCATTAATCACGTTAAATAATAGTTTTATAATTATAATCGTATCCATAACATTAAAACATCTGGTAACACGTACATTGGAGACGAATACCTGGTTCTATACCAGGTTCATACTCTAGTTTTCCGTATATATAACAAAGTATTTTGTTCGATGAAAACTTTTATGTAATAACGATTAGCGGAGTGAGTTAACGTATTTAGGACAAACACGACGTGCTCCGGCGCATTCCAAAGCGTTGCATTTTACACGACGACAGTGCTATTTTATATAAACATAACACATAGCTTGTTTAATAATATCACAATAATGTTTTCAAGCATTCGTAACGCTCTGTTCATTCTTGTGTGACATTTAGTTTACTCTGGCATTATAGAGCAAGGTTTTTGTAACGATTGACGATAATTGATCCTATTAACAAGGATCACATAAAACAAGTGTATTAATAAATTTGGATATATATAACTTATGATACCTCATACTTATTTTAGGACTTGAAAACGAGAATAATAGAAAAGGTACAAAATAACCAGGAAAACATGTCCTAAAAAGCCAGCTATACTATATATAGTAATAATCTTTCGTTATCTCGATTCGTCTTTGCTTTATTTCTTCATTTAATTTAAATGTCAGATTGTTTTAATATAATAAATATATATATATATATATATTCTCAGACTTACCTGTCTTTAAAAATAATGACTCGATCTTCGATTTTGAAAGTATTCAGAATTATATATAGTTGCCTTTAATCCTGATTCTTTCGCTTCACTAATTATAAGTTCATTCTCTTTAACACTTATCAACAAATCTCAAATAGATATTTCACTCGAATAGATTATACTGAGAAGAAGACAATATTTTTTAACCATTTTGTTATAGGAATCTATATCAGTCTTGCGTATTCAGTATTTGCTCATCCGTCGTTATGAATTCAACGCTAACGTATTTATAGACAGAACCATTAACACTATCGTTTGTTATAAAATTATGAACAAAAAACATTAATCATAACATCATACAATACAAGTCAGTGAACTGAATACGAGAATACAATGGACCCGTGGGAAAAGTGATAATTATGTTCCTTGTAGTACAAACATAATGTTTTAGGAGTAACGGTAAAAAGTACTTGAAGGCTAGCCTTTATGTTCTTAGAAATGTGCTAATTAAAATCTCTTGAGTTATCGACAATCATTTCTATACTAAATAGATTTGTTGCGCTCTCATAAAAATAACACGTTCATTTTTGAAACACAACTCTTTAAATAACAATGCTGTATAATGAATTTATTTAACACTGTTGATAGATTATTTTATATATATAATTTTTTTGAAGTAATCGTAAAAAAATATAAAATAACCTATAAAATAAACTAATATTAGCCAATTGACCTTGATGACTAATAAATGCCATATGTAAAGAAAGTTCCGCATGTAAACATGCCTTAACCTGTCATTTACAGTTAAACCCAAATTTTAATGACTCACCTTAAATATATCTTTTTAAAATCACTTATAAATTATGAACTATACTTAGCACATATCACATTTTACACACAAAATTTGCAATTAAAACCGAATTATTTACTTATATATGTCATCTTTCTTACGGACTTCGAAGGCAACTCCGCTAAGTTCAACTGTACTGTCAAAAACTTGCACCACCGGTCCAAGAGTCGTTTTTAGCGTCCCTCTCACTTTGTTTATAAATTATGTAAGTTAGAAAGAGACCTTTATAATTTGTATGTCTATCGTTAAAGCGTTGCAGATAGAGCCTTTTTGCACATGAAAAGTAACGGGGGATTTTAAGATGCGTGAGTTGAGATGGAGTTTATTTAGTCGGATATGATGGAGAGAGACAGGTGATATTGTGTTATGTTTATGGTGAATAAAATAGTTGCATTATTATTATAAGGTCACGGGAACGTAACTTTGTAAAAATAACGTCGAAAGTTGTTAGTTATAAGATTAACGTAAGCTTTATTTTATCTGTTGATCTTAGTTTAAAAGGCCACTTTTATCATTGATTATATTTCTTCCTTTTGTGTCCAAAGTTATTTACGTTTAATTACTATTTTCAACTAAAAACATTGTATACAGTATAAAATTACAGCAAAAACATCAATCAGAAAAATAATTGGACTGTATTAACGAGTAATACAAATATGGTAATTTTTTTTTCACTTCCAGCATAATATTAGATTTATCTCCAGTTGATGGTTTTGAACAGACCGTTTTTATTATCTAACGGTGTAATTCAACACTAGTGTCACCCCGCAGTTTCTCTGGAATACTTAAAGTTTATTAAGGAATATAGTTACTTCTTCTGACGAAATAACAAACACACACAGACTTAAGCGTTTATAATATTAATAGACTAGTTTATTCGTATTTCTGAATCAATTATTGTTTTTCGTTTTCACAATACAAACATTCCTTTAATAAATTTTAGTAGGTCGTTACTTAATTTATAACAAAATTCCTTCTAAACATAACCCACAAATAAATAGACATTGAGATTAGCAATATTTACTCAGTCCTTCGTGGCAGTGTTAATATTAGAATTAAAAATCTCCTTTAACTCTCGAATAGTGGTGTGGTAGAAACGATTATTCTGCGGCTATTTTTTTACAACAGGCGTTGCTTATCACACACGACAGGGGCAATCTATGCCTTCGTTGAATATATTCAGATGACTGGATTTTGTTTGTAAAATGTATAAATTCTCTTTAACAAACTGACCTTGACTTAATGGTTAAACATCGCATTAACCGACACGGTATGACTCTGGGATGTATTATAAGAGATCTATTAATTTTGAACAATTAGGTAATTATACATGATACGTCCTTCCCGTCGCGTCTTTGATTTTTCATTATGACAAGTTGGTGACTGTTGAACATTAGAGTCTGTAACATGTAAATTGAAAAAGCTGTAGCATATAAAAAAACACGTCGTTACATTTTGCGTTATGTGTAAATTACTTAAACATACAAAGCTTTTTTCCTTTTTATTAGACTGTGACATATTGATAACAATCACCAGTGATGTTAGCCATATAACTAAAAAGATAATTAAAAATTTACATATATCTGAAGGATGATAACTTTCTCCCATAAATGTGTACAATTTCACTTGCAAACTGTTTAATCTTCAAATACAATGAGTTTATTATAAAGTGATTCCATCATATAACCTCAGTCCCTTTTTCATCATCATCATCATCATGATTCCATCATATAACCTCAGTCCTTTTTTATATAGTGTTAAATATAGTGGTAAACTTAATATTACATTATTCCACTTTCCAGATACGTGAGTTTCAATTTTATTTTCAATAATGTGTGACGCAACTCCTTAACATATAAATATGTGTCAAGAACATATAAATATGTAAACAAGAAAAAATATTAGTAAATTGTCTATTCTGATTTTTTTTTTAATGAAACTAGTATTATTCGGACATACTACGCGTAATAAAATCCGCGTAGTATATCCGAATTATACTAGTTTCATTTAAATGAATAAAACTCGCGAAAATCTTAGATCTCATTATTCTGATTTTTCATGTAATAAAGGGTAACCCATTATTTGTTTGACATTTTCTTTTACCGACTATAGAAATATTTCTAAAGAAATAGAAATAAGGTACACATGTGCCACATATAGATTTTTTTTATTATTAAAATTAAACATATTAAATAACGTAAAACACATTATATTGAGTATATTGTAACAAAATCCTCAAGGTCATGATACGAAGAGTTTTGTGTTCTGTCGTTTTCTCAAACCATTGTCAGTCCAAACTAATTATTAATTCAAATGTATGTGAAAGTTGAGCAATCCGTATAATTAGCCTAATCATTTTGTAATGAGCGTCGTTTTGTTAACTACTGACATAAGACAAAGTCTGAATGAAGGAATTTGGTTTAAGGACTCATGATATATTCAAAGTATGTATTAATATTTTTTTAACAAATACAAAATCACTCATAATTTGAAATCATTATGAAGTTACGTAAAGAAATGAGGACAACATTAATTGTCGTTATTTTAATTTTATTGAAATAATCATAGTTATAAAAAGTTTCGGGACTTATCAAAGGAAAGCTTTTAACTTTTGGACAACCGATGGAAACCATATTTTCGGTGGGATACTATAATAAGGTATACAAAGATACGAAAGCTAATTAAAGACTGTATGAATAAGTTGTTTAACAAAACGATTAACTTAATTTATCTATTTAACTCATTCATTGTTCGAATTTTCTTGTATTCGTCGTAAATCGTACATCGGTACGTACGTCGATTTGGGTATTGTAAGTAGATTTTCGAGTCTTTTCCTTCGGTATCGCTCTGAATTTTCTTGCAAAATTGTCGCCAACATCTTACGTTTCATGTCCCTGTAATGACCATTTATCTGGGGAACGTAGGTACCTGTGGTTGTCTCTATTTCGTTTCCAGTTGTAGTTTCTGAATTATAATTATAAATGTTATCCTCTGACGTTTGTGTTTCAGTTGTAGTTTCAACAACATTCCTCAACTTTATAGCGAGTGTTTGCCTAACAATATCCTTGTTTTCGCTTTCAGTTAATCCTACGTTGTTGGATTCCGTCTGTACATCTCTTGGTTCATCGTACTCAATCACATCAGAGTTCTGTTTATTCTGATAGTGATCGGGTATTCGCGCGTCCTCTGGACTAAACTTGAATATTTCGGGCGAATTAGTAAACACTGTTTCAGTAGAAGCTACGGATGACGTCAGGGGCGTCATAGGCGTGTTGATTGGATAAGTCATCAGCGTTGGTCTTAATTCTATAGGGATAATACCAGAACTACCAACATGGTAATCCTCGACGTGTGAAGAGTTTAACATTTCGCCATCATTAGTGTATTTAAATTCAGTAACTGAAGGTTCCGTTGAGGTAATCGTGCTTAGAGGAGCTTTATCTACATCACCTTGATCATTACGTGTCTTTTTATCAGTAGTCGTTGAAAATATATTGAACTTAACGTTTACTTCGGGAATATTTTCATTTCTTTTCGAAAGAGGTTCATAATAGTTTCCCTGTTTTCCTGTAATGTATTTAGGTCGTTCACCTCTCAAGAAAGTTCTTCTTACAGGGAATATAGTTTTCCTTTTAAAATAAAACCAAGGTTTGGGGGTCGTCAAATAGATTTTCTCTTTTTCATTATTAAATTTTGTAGACGAAGAGTCCATTGTAGGAAGGGGCATTAAATTTAGCATTACACTAAATGATTTGGGCTCGTTACCAGATTTTTCAGTATTAGTTTTGGATTCATCAGCATTTTCCAAATATACGTTTTTATATACGTTTCTATAACCTTTATTACATTCAATGCCAAAACACTTCGTGGGTGGGGCTGACAAAGACTTAGATGCTAAATTTAAACTATTTTTTCTATTTAGTGTTGAAAATATTGTTGGTGAAAATTTGAAGCCGTCTGCAAGTAAGTTTACATCTCCTGGATTATCTGGTCTAAACATATAAAGAGGGTCCGATTTATGATTGGATCTCACTTCAACATCCATCGAGCTCGCAGGTTTTAGATCGCCACTTGGCGCATTTGTCCCGTCTTCACTGTTCGTTGGTGACATAAAAACTCCTGAAAACGCAACTTGTGCTTTGCTTGGTAAGTACATATCTCCGAACTTAGCATTTAAGGTTTTCTCAAGATATTTAATCACATCATGGAGGTTCCTTAGTCTTTCCGCATTGCGATATCTTTCTACCCAATTCTTAGGATGTCCATTAGATTTAGCGAATGGCTGCGGATAGGGACTCCTATATTCAAAGTCAAATGGTCTTGGACTTGTTCTTCTTATAAATTTATTTTCATTAAATTTATTTACTTTTCTCGCTGCAGTGGGTCTTATGTAAATAATTTTCGCTTTTCTATCACTTTTTAAAACAGCAACGGGCAGTTCTACCGTTGGTTCGATATAGCTATTTTCTTGAAGACCATTTACAAGAAGAGGCATTTTTTCATAATAATCTTGATCGAAGCCAAAATTACTTCTATCAAGCTTATCTGCTACGGGATGGTCAGTATTACTGTGATTTAAATTGATTCGTCTCTTAATTTGTACTAAATTGGTTTCTACAACAATCATATATTCATAGATCAGTAGAACTACCTGAAAAATAAAATATTTTTTATTATTTTCTATCTTTATATAGCTTGTATATGTAGGGTTAAGGGATGTTTTTTTTATTATAATGTTATATTTAATATTATTCTAATCAAAAATAATGAGTCAGAAAAATTATACTTCATATCAATAGTATCTTTTTAATTTAAGATTAAGATTTATTGAAAAACAAAAAACAATTCATATTATAATTCTAATCTTCGTTTTCCGTATGTTTCCAGTTATTGCGATTTATTTCCAAATAACTTGTTTTACTTCTTGGAAAGTTAATTTCTGGGTTCTCCTCTTCGGTTGAATTAAAATTCTCGTTATTCATATCAAAGTATAGTGACTGTGTGTTATTAATTAAATAATCATTTTCGGCTACAGAATCATTGAAAAGATTAAGGTCTTTGTCTATTTTTTTGAAATTAATCGATGTCTGTTCGTCTTGATCGAAGTTTTTGTCGTCTTCATCTTCTAAAGTTTCATAATCTGATGAACCTTGATTAAATTTTAAAAAATTTGGTTTTCCCGTCGAATGTTTTAATCTTGTGTTAGAAAATTTGATTGTCGAGGAATAAATCGAAGTGGAAACAGGAGATGGCGGGCTTTTTGTTTTTTGAAATAAAGTATCTCTTCTTTTGTCGTGATTATTTTTTGTTTTAATTTCATTTCTGTATTCAGGCATTATAATTTGCCCGAATTTTCGCAAGGACCGGTAATAATTTCGAGCATCGTCTTCGGATTTTGTTTGAAGGTTTGGTTCCAACCTAACGATGTTTCCCATTTTTCTCATCCAGCCGTAATTATTTTCATCAAAATGTTCTACATTCGTATCAGTATTTTTTATTTCACCCATTTTACTTAAAGTCCATAAAGCCTTTGTTCTATTATTATTTTCATCCTTAGTACTATCATATGTTTTATTTAGTTCCTTTTTTTTGTCTGACTTGTCATAAGCGTAGTGAGTGTTTTTGTTACCAGGAATTAGTTTACTCTTAACCAGTTCCATAGTGTGAATATCTAGATCAGGAAAATTCTCTATCATATTGGCGGCAGGACTAGTTAAAGAGTGGTCTTCTACTTTTATGTATGCAGGGAATTTTTTTTCATTTTTTTGTGTTGCAAAATCTGTAGCAATAAGTAAATCTGCGCTAAGTTTTTGATTAATATTGTTTATTTTTATGGGACTAGATGTGATATTGGGAAGATTTTTAATTATGGGCAATGAGTCAGATACTTCTTCTGACAAAACATAATAATTTTCTGTATCAGCCATTGACGGTTTCTTCATAGCCGATTTGTGTTTATTAAAATTTATGGCCATTTTGCTTTTGTCAGGAAAATTATTAGACAACATCAACTGTATTAAACTTTTTAAACTGTGATTAACTTTAGGAAATAAAGATTGCATCAAAATGTTAGGTTCTTCAACTTTTGTTAGTAAGGTTTGTGATATTACTGGATTTTTTTTATTTAAATGAGGCTGTGACTTTAATACATTCCTTGTATTACTAGCGTCTTTGATGTATTTATTAACACTGTCATGTTCATTTCGGTTTGTGTCAGGTTTTATTGATGATTTATTACGTTCATCACACATTTTTGATTTTCTCAATATGTCATGAGTAGAATTTGGTAAAAGTTTTTGCAAAAGTGTTATCATGTTAGACAGTAGTTGGTTCATTTTTTGGGAGCAAGTGCATTTTGGTTTCTTGTCGCTATTTGTATTAATGTTTTTTACTTTTTTCAGCGAATGCTTTGTTTCAGATCTTTTAATACCAGTCATGGTCGTGATGGGAAGGTTCTTGTCGAATGCATAACTGTGTTTCAACATTGCCACAGTTGAGGCTGCAGTGATTCTTTCATTTATCATTTTATTCACATAGTTCATTATTCTTTGGTAATCTTTTATTCTTCTTGTCTTTGTAAAATAATCGGTATTTCTTGTGGGATTTTTATAGTATACTATCGGCGATGTTTTATATTCAATAGTGTAGATTCTTGATTCTGGTATCTGTATCCTGTCGTCAGAAAAAATATTATTAGTAAATATATTTTGCGCTTCTTCTTTCTTATCGTATAAATCATCAGTATCATCTTCCATGATTTTATCGTAATATATATTTTTATTTAGGGCTTTCAATATAAGAGGTAAAATGCGCATAGAAGAATCGAGGTTTATTGATGACTTATTAAACTTGGTCTCAAATGGTATAGTTTCGTTTGTGTTTATAAGTCCCAGCCAGTTTGGTTTTACGATCGAGTTTGGTGAAAACTCCGAGACTATACCGTACTCGTAAATCAGTATGACGCCCTGTAAACAGAAAATGTATTTTATTGTTGTGCCATTTATTCGTTCATACGGTTCAAAGATATTAAACTATATTAAGCCAGCAGTTTTCATTACAGTTTAATTGATAGCATAAAAAAACATATTATTTAATTGTTTACTCACCATAACACACGACAAACATGAAAACACATAAAAAAGGAATAGTCAAAAAACAAAACATACAAATAAGTTAGTTTGAAACAAAACAAATAAAAAATTCGTATATGTGAATATACCCAACGTAAAGGCGAAAACAAAATAAGTTAACGGACAAAACGTTTCTGAATAAACATCAAAACAACTGTTCGTAATAAAGAATATATGAGGTGTGAAACACGCAAGCTTCTCTTTAGAATCGCAGACATATCAAATTAATTAATCGTTATCCACGGACAAAAAATAACTAATAATTTTCTCAACAAAGAAAATCCAGAAGCGAATAAAACTGTTGTCAACTTAACTTTCAAATTGACGCATTTCATTATCGCATGGTTTGATGTCATGTGATTTCCTTTATAATATACCATAAATTGCTGATGTTTATTTTCCATACAATATTTAGTTCTTCAAAATATAAGCAATTATATCACGACATTTCAATGTATCTGAATAATAATGAAATAAAAAGTAATATACAATATATTATATTATAATATGAGAGCAAGAAATTTTTATTATTCACAGTTGTCAACGGTTAACGTGTGGGTTTTATAAATTTAAGCAACGTAACTACATCGTAAGAGCATATTATGTTTTTGTCAGCCTTAAAAAACGGGGAACATTTTCAGAACAATTATTATAATTAAAGATGTCATGCGAAGTTGACGGAACGCACCGTGTTATGAAATCGCTTTTTAAGTATAAGAGTTTCATTTTATCACAGGAAAACAAATTTGAAATTATAATACTGAAACGCGATTTGTGCGAACGTAGTCTGTTAGAGAGCTACAAATGTTTTCTAACCAACGTTGTTGTACGTAATGCTATAAATAAATATTCATATTACGAAATTTCATTAAAATTTTTTCATACTTGGTGCCTTCCGAAATATGAAGCAACTCAATTTCTCCAACAATAGTACGAAATAATAAATGCTATTTTATATAAAAATAGAGGCAAATAAAAAAACAGGTAACTTCATGGAAAGTGACTAGTCTAGGAAAGTGACTAGTCCCATAGACAATGGAAACTCTGAAAGGATGTCAACATACAGACAACCTGTAAGGAATCTTCTATATACTTTTTATATAAGAATGCCTATAATGTTAGTACAAACTTTAACGAACTTGCATATCATTTTAAACGGTAGAAAGTTAAAACGATAGAACAAAAATTTTAAATTTGCGTATAACATTTACAAACATCTAAAAATTCATATTCAATAGTGAAATTAGCGTCGAGAACAAACATAAGCCGATTTAGTGGTCTAATATCACTAGAAATAAAAAAAAGTGAAGGATTAATTAAGATCACAGATAAGATCGTTAACAAGTACATCATGTTACAATAACACGTTAATTACACTTTCAGCAATTATAAATCTGTACTTACAACTACTATGGTAACAGTTATAGCCGTGGAGACGGCTGCGCATGCGCACCCCTGTTTGATCTGGCGCTTCCTCGAGAGCCTGAGGAACTCCTCCGTCCTCGCATCAATCGTTCTGTATAAACCGAACTGCTTTATCCGAGAACTGGTCGTACTCACAGATCCCTCCGACATCTTGTCATGAAATCACATCACTAGCAATGAAAGAATTCTCCTCTTGTTTATCTGTTTTGTTAAACGAGTAAGTCACTAGCGTCCGCACTGAAAAATGCACCGGATTGTTTGTGAGCGCTGGCGATACACAATGTGTTTTTCTTTGAAATTACTGGTAAGTAATTTCTAGTGATGTGCCACTACCATATCTTAATATTATTAATTTAAATCACTTTACCCGCATACTTACCAATGCAAAGATCTTATCACATGTACACGGTACATTATACTTAGTAAGTATAGTTTTCTTTAATAATTTTCACTATTATTAATATATGAAATATGAATTAATGATATAGTTAAATGGAAAAGTAAATTTATTATTTATATTAATAGATATGGTGTTGTATTTAATACAAAATCAAATTTCATCTTACCTTTTTTAAAACATGGACATCACTCTAGCGGCAGTGGAGCGTGCCAGCCACGGACAGCGCACGTCGCTAATCCCAGTAGACGTGAAGTGAAAACGTTTTATGTGCTTTAATATTCTACAATATATCTATTATCTAATCACAAGGGCTTCAAACTATTGTTTGTTAAATATATGCACTACTATACACACAGCTTGTTCCTCACAAATCACACCTCAGAATGATATATAAACAAGCCACACTAACATATTATAAAATAACACAAAAATTATGTCATTAACTTTCCCTCATCAATATGAGAGTAGGTTTGAATATTTAAAAGAATAACAATCCAGGTCGAATTGTGTAATGCAATATAATATTTAAAAATCCTTTTAAATATTAATATTAATGGCTCCTTTTTTAATGTACGCCCATTTTTTTGTGAATTAAAATATACGCTATCTGAAAATTTGAATATTTTTTACAAATATCGTGATTTCGCTTAGAGGTATTTGATCTGCTAATATAAATTAAGACAATTTCTATGTTTAAAAATCCTAAATACATTCCAATGTATTTGATAACCCACTATTGAGCGAGAATGAAAAAATATCGTACCTAAGAGTACCATAAATAGTAGTACTTCGTTATCATACACATACGACTTTCATAACTTTCGTGATTTAGTTGATAAAAACTACCTCAAGGTTAGAAAAACCTTAAATCCACCGAATTATTATATGGAAGAATTTTTTTCCAAAATGAATTAAAGAAAAATAGTTACATATGTAAATCATCAGTTAATAAAGTAAAAATAAGCCTGCACAATTTACTACTAGTTGCTTCGGCAACTGGCTTCGACCAGAAACCTGTTCAGTAGAAATTTCAAATCTAGAATTATTCAAGAACTTAACCTGCTATTCTTCTTATAAACGGATTCCTAAAATTATGCTAAATTATATAAAGAAATTTCTATATCAGACTCTCCTTTACCTTCCAGGTTTGAATTTTAAATAATTGCCATGAAAATATTTTCCACACCGGTAAACAAAACCCGTCTGGATATGTATAACATTTTAGTTACAAATCGTTCAGTTCAGTTCTAAGAAAATAAATTAAAAGATTCAAAGTCTTAGGATAACATTGGCAACTTCTGTGGGTCGATTGCCCCTAAGTTCATTATTTATTAAAGGTAATTTTTTTTCTCCTTTATAAACTTAGTAATTCAGATAAAGAATGCATTTAAAAAAATAAAAAAAAATATTATAATTTTTTATTAAAAAAAATATCTTTTTAATCTTAAAATAGAATTAGTTAAGGCAGTGTCGATTCCATATTCAAGATTTTTGAGTATTAATCATTTATATATATAATTCGTATAAATATGACACAATTATGTATTACATATAAGCAGGATACATCTATGTTTTAGTCATTAGCAATATCACATAAAATATAAGTTATATTATATAATGATCGCTTAAAACCTCATTTATTTAAATTCAAACTGTCTTAAAAATTTTAAATAACTTTACATTTATATCATATAAATATCTATCTTCATCCAAAAAAAAAAGTCACGACTTAATTCACAAAAAAAGATCCTAATTGTCTAGACTCTCAGTTTGGTATCACAATTAAAGTAATTATGGCATCTTAGTAAAATTTTTAAACTAGATTAGAACACAAAAGGTACTAAAGGTTTATCGTAGAAGTATCCTTGGTCAGGTACAAATGGTGGTCGTGTAGGTCTCCGGGTCGTCGGTGGCTGTGTTGGCCTTGGTGGAAGATAAGTTGATGGTCGTGGAGGAAGAGTAGGCCTGGCTGAGGTTGGTATCGTAAACGTTACACTTGGTTTTGGGTAATCATATCCCGTGGTTTTAAATTCCGGCAACAATGTTGAGTAACTCGGTGGTGGACTTGGCCTTGTGGTTGGTGGTCGAGTTGGTCTTGGAGTTGGTGGTGGACTTGGCCTCGTTGTAGGTGGCAGCGTCGGTCGTGTTGTTGGTGGCAGCGTTGGTCTTGTTGTTGGTGGTGGTGAGGGTCTTAGAGTTGTAGAAGGTGGTAAGTAGGTTGGGAAAGTGGGTCTAGTGGGTGGGGGGGATGGTTTCTGTGTGGATGAAGGTGGTAGGTATGTTGAGAAAGTAGGTCTGGTAGGTGGCGGTGAGGAACTGGTAGGTGGTCTCGGTCTCCTCGTTGTTGAAGGAGGAAGATATGTAACTATAGGCCTTGTGGTTGGAGGCAAATATGTCGTTGGTGATCTTGTAGGGAATGTGAAAGTCACATTTGGTTTCGGATAATCATAGCCTGTAGTTCTAGTAATATCTGATATCGTAGAGTAAGTAGGTTGTCTGGTCGTTGGTTGTGGAGGAGGCCTCCTTGTTGTTGGTGGTGGTGGTGGTGGTGGGGGCGGTCTTCTGGTTGTTGATGCTGGTGGTGGTGGTGGCGGTGGTCTCCTGGTTGTCGGAGAAGGAGGAGGTGGAAGCCTTGTTGAGGGTTGTGGCCTCGTTGATGGAGGTAAGTACGTAGAGGGCCTGCTTGGTGGCGGTCTTCTTGTGGTTGAAGGAGGTAAATAAGTAGAAGGTGGGGGTGATGTCGTTGGAATCCTTGTTGGCGGGGGTCTGGTAGGTCGTGTTGGTGGAGGAAACGGTATCCGAGGAGTACTATAGTAATATCCTGTACTAAGCGTTGGAGGAGGATTAGTCCTTGGTGGTGGAGTCCTTGGTGGTGGTGTCCTTGGGGGAGGTGACGGTGTTCTCGGAGGTGGTGGAAGTGTTGATGGAGGTGGTGGTGGAGTTCGTGGAGGAGGAGGAGGCCTTTTAGGAGTTGGGGGTGGGGGTGGTGGGAATGGAATTTTAGGTCTGTCATAGAAATAACCATCATCCGAAGTTACTGGAGGTGGCGGTGGCCGAGTTACTGGCGGTGGCGGTGGCCGAGTTACCGGCGGTGGCGGTGGCCGTGTTACCGGCGGTGGCGGAGGCCGAGTTACCGGCGGTGGCGGTGGCCGAGTTACCGGCGGTGGCGGTGGCCGAGTTACCGGCGGTGGCGGAGGCCGAGTTACCGGCGGTGGCGGAGGCCGAGTTACCGGCGGTGGCGGTGGTCGAGTTACTGGCGGTGGCGGAGGTGGTGGCGGAAAAGGTATTTTTGGTTTCGGGTAGAAATAACCATCTTCATTTAGGTCAGCATTAATAGGTGATCCAAAAACCGCATAACTCTGGCTAGGATTCGGAATTGCTGCCTTACATGTCTGGTAAACCGACAATAGCACCACCGCAATGTGCAGTGACAGCCTCTGTAACAAATAAATTAAATATTTATTAATAATAAAAAAAAACAATTGGTATGCCCATTTTCTGGTAGCAGAAAACTTGTCTTTAAGACGATACGGTAATAAAATACGGCATCTATTTTGTATAATGGATATTTATAAGATTTGTTATGTCAAATGTTTTTTTTTGATAATATAATATATAAGAAAGATTGAAACAATTGAATAAAAAATGTATAAAACGAATTGTCATGAAGATTGTCATAGATGTCGCGCAGACATGAGAGTAAAATTTAAAATATTAATTATTAAAAATTCTGTGCAGTGTTCTAAGCAACAGAGCATGACAAATGTATCTTCACGGGCTATAGATAGTTACCACACTTACGATTCATACTTATAAGATATACGTTTGTGTTACAAAATCTTATAGGTATATACATTAATTATTTCTCTTAAAACACAATGCGGAATCAACAAAATGCCAACGAAATCGTCAGCATAAACTACTTTAAGTGATAAAATGAGGAACGAGCCTTTCAATAAAAGTTCCACACCCAGGAATATCGTGTAACTTTTTTTTAACATCGCTTGTTTTAAGTATAATTTAAAGTCACATAAGAGTTATCAAATGTTCTAACTTCGTATACAAAAAAATAGAAAACGAAAGGTTATAAAAAAAAATTCAGTAAAAAAGTCACGCTTGTAAAATTTAACCGAAATAAAAACCTTAAATATGTAAAAATGCTAATTAAATTTATCAGGCACTTAGCACTTAACATTAAAAATTATTTAAAAACCTTTACCAATATAGCCGAGGGCAATAAAGTGTTTAATAAGGCTCTTTAGTTAGGTAATGTTCATAATATTTTTTCTCACAAACAATTGATTGACGGTAATAATTCAATGTGAACGTATCTTTCATTTTCATGTAAAAGTCACATTAAAAACCAAGCGTTGGAAATTAATTCCAGTCACGCAATGACTACATCACTCTCTTGGCATTTTTCGACATATAACATGTTAAAGAGTCATAAGATTTAATAATGAAATTTCTATCATAGCTTATTAAACCGCCATTTGCTTGCGCTTTTGTCCGTCTGAACTGGGCATTAGCTTCAAGATGAAGCCTGTTATATTTTTGTGGCAACCACAAGAAATCACGAAATATGTTATAACCCATCTACCACTTTCAAGTAGTAATAGATAACTAATAAATCAATATATTCATTTATCCAAACAGACATAGGTGTGTATAATATTCTTGCTATAATAAGAGTTACAGCATAAAAGTAATAAACAATAGAAAATTAATATCATCATCATAATCATCATCATCATCAGCAGCCTATAGGAGTCCACTGCCGAGCGAAGGACTCTTCTCACATGGAGAAGGTTAGAGCATTTATCACCACGCTTGCTCAAGACCGGTGGCGATTTCAATCTTAAAATTTGAAATTATAAGACCAGGTATCCTCATATGTTTTCCTTCACCGTCCGTCAGTGGTGTCTAAATACTCTTATAAAGTACGTATGATTCGGAAAAGATCACATTGGTACTTGCCAGGTTTCAAACCCGCGCCCTGACGTATGAGAGGCGGGCTTTTAACCTCCAGGCCACCACGACTTTTTAATTAATACCATAGACAATAGTAAATGAAGAGTGTTACCTAAGAAAAAAAAGAACTTCGATTGATATAAATTAAGCGTAAAGATAAAAGACAGCATTACGCAGACAATGGACAACAAACAAGGCAATAAATCTCGTTCATTACAAGGCGTTGTGAGCGTAGGATGGAAATAAAATGCACTAATTAAGATGCAAATGACAATGAGGTATTCGCATCCTATCATGCAAACGACACCAGGATATAAACACTATAATTTACATAAGCCGGTGCAATGTCTTTATATGTAATTGATTATAATTATATAAATGTATGTTCTTTTGTAACTTTTATTCTATATTTCTTGTAATTAGGATTTAATTCAGGCTTATATAAACTTAAAACAATAATAATAGCTAGCAATTAAATAGTAGATAGTGTAGTATATTGTAGATCAGGATGTTAGCTTAAGAGTCGGAGATATTGATATCGCAGTCTCCGCTTATTTAACTCTATATAAAGAAAGCTATCACCCTGACAAATCTCCCGACAAATCCCTGACAAATCCCCGACAAACCCCGACAAGTCTCACACGCCATCCGTATACGAGCCCTGCCATGAGCTGAGCCAGTCGCTCAAAAACTAAATAATATATGTAAATATGTATATATATAAATACATGTTTATTTAGCAAAATACTGCAATGTATTTGAAATCTCACTGAGTGCACAGTAGCTCATTAGTTAAACCAAATAAAGACACTAAACCACATTGCGATATGAGCCAAGGCCGCTGTTTTATTTTAAAACCATAATGTTAAGTCTAAACATCAAATAACTGAGGCGGTTTTCACAAAGTATTGAATTTTGCAAATGAACCTGACCTGCTTACGACACGACAGCCATTATATAATACCTTAGACAAATCAATTGACATGTGTTGGTTGTCGAAACTTTTTGTTTTGAACTTTCGTTTATGTTCTTAGTAGAAATGCAAAGATCTTTCGGACTACTTCATGTAATTTTCATGGCCAAAATTTTACTGATTTGATTGATAGTCAACTTAACATGCTGTGGATAAGGGTTTTTTAATTAATTACACAGCTATATTTTCCTGCCACGTCAACGCGGCAGAATAATGGCTGCATTAACATCTGGGAATGCGTCGTATCACCAAGATTACAACACGTTCTTGCAAGTGTCGCGATGATTTCATACGATTGATTGGAAATTAAAAAGGCCGTTAATACCTTTCAATTTGATTTTAAAATATGTGTCTGCGTCCAGTCATCAGTTAAACTCATAATGAGGTCGCAGCGATGACAATTTTCTCTTATTTTATAATGTATCAATATATTGAAGTAAGATATTATTATATCCTTAACATTTTTGGCTCTTGTAGTCAATCATGGTACGTCTCCAAGCAACCTTTAAATTCAGACAAACGCCTGTCAATTTAGCTCTGTTAAATTTAAACAATGGGATATATGTCTAGTTGTTGAGTTGAGCAGTAACTGACCATCATTAGGACGTAAATACTAAATAGAAATAAACATGAAGTTATAAAATTTATATTTAAGAAGACTTTGGCTATAACTGATAACAGACTGGCTTTGTTATAGTATTGGTTCCTATTGCGAAAGTTTAAGGGTTTTCAAATATCAGAATAAATCCCTAAATTAGCCACATAAACAGAGGCTCTCATTAAACGTATGAAAAACAATACATCATGTATGAATAGAGAATGCTTTAGGCTGGCAATAACTTAGGTATAAATACTTGTTCCTTCTGACGGAATATAAGATAGATTGTACTATTTCTCACTTTCTTTGTTATAACAAGTATAAACATAAGTTAAAATAGATCCGGCTTTATATGACAAAGGAACTGACAAATTCAATTAATTTACCGTCAAATGTTGTCTCATGAAACCATATTGACATAAGACGACAGTTCTGTTGGTTACATATATCGACCTAACACTAATTGTCATTCTAATAACATGATATTTTTATGCAACATCAACTTTTACTTATAATTAAAGTTTATTTTTAATCTACAATTTATATTGTACAGTAATCTTGTAATGAAAATAGTTGAATGTGTGTGTTCAGAACGAAGAACGGATGCTTGAAGCTGAGGACAAGTGTCATTTACATTGCAAGATACGTATTAGGAGAAAATAACAGCTTCCGTCTAACTATAATACACACGGAAAACGTGTTTTTTTAAGAAATAAATAATACCTTATCAGCACATCTCATGTTAACCGAAGCTATCGTTTGTTTGCCAGTTGGAAATAGTTAATTTTAAATATAACTAAATTAAATTACCTTGAATGCTATAAATATTTAAATTCTTTAAAAACCACGGTGTCGTTTAAAAAAAAATATCTGGCCTTGACCTCTCGACCTCTGTCCAACAAGAACTTATCTTGTTTGAATCTCGGTTGATGTTTTAGGAGTTTATGTGATAAAAATATACATCTCTTGTATTTGAAAAGACGAACATTCATTGAGATTATTAAATAGTTTTAAATCAATCTCGAGATCTCTCCTAATGTTCTTCATTATATCTCAGATATATATTACGTAAAGAAATATGTTAAACAACGGTACATCAATAATTTAAAGACACAATGAAGTCCAAGCAATTGCTAACGAATATTATACCTATAGTGTCAGTGGGTCGTTGAATAAGAATTCATTCTGTAAAACAAACGGATTTTATATTATATATATATGCACCAACACTTGACGTTTTTCCAATCCTGAATTTGAATTTTCAACAATGCTTTTAATTCGATAATTTACGAATAAAAAACCTTTAAACTGTCTGTATTTAGGAAAATTAAAACATAAAAAATATATTTTATTGTTTATGTCTACAGTTCAGCGATGTTAGTTATGTTGTTACTGAGACGGGAGGTCGCAAATTCCTTAATGATCCTGACACATGAATTACAATATAATGCCTACTTAATCTGACACTAATAATAGGTATAGGCCGTCCTTGAGTTCCATACTTCGTGTTTTTATAAAGCGTCTAAATCGCTTATTTAAGCGTGTCCTAGATAATGTTGATTGTATATCGTAATTATAATGAACATGACAGTTTTGCAGAGCTTTTTTTTTTTAAATACATATTAAACATTAACTTTGAATTTTTTACATTTTACAGCTAGAAAGTTGTATATGTTCTTTACGCGTATGTGTATTGTGTGGTAAAATTGTATGTCGGCACGGTCAAGTGGACTCGTTGGCATTAAAAATACAGGCCCCGAGAGGTCCGGCTCGCGTTTACATAATTAATTGAATCTCATCTCTATAAACGTACAAAATATACGATGGTCGACGTACGATAAGACATAAGTTTTTTTTTCTTATATCAAAACGTTTATAAGCTAAAATATATTATATTCTACTCCCATATATTTTACTTCTTCCTCATTGACAACATAATTTGTTAAACATTATTTTGTTTGTACGAATACACAGCTGAGAATAATAAAATAATACCAGCTGTGAAATATCTGTACAGAAAACCAAAAGAATAGCCGACGGACCGGAATTTACCATTTTAGGGAAAATCCTGTTCCAATAGTCGAAGTCATCACGAGAAAGGAATTTTTATTGCAACATATATACACATGTATCTCATAGTATTATTCGATTTTTATAATAATATTTGATCAGTTAGTTAGTTCATTATTTTGAAACTATTTTTTGCTTCACAAGGATTCACAGATGTTAACCTTTGGCATAATTCGAGACGATGTTATGTCAACATTTATCGATTCACACGAAACCCGACATTATCGCCCACTGTTAAGGACGAGAGTCGCGTGTATGTATTTGTGTTTTGCTGACATTGAATGGGCGTTGACATTGAAATCTATGAATTTATGCATTTTAATAAGATATTTTTGTGTTTGGTGTTAAGAGCTGTTAAGTTTAATTGCATAGTGTTTGATTCAAAAGCACGGAAATCCTGGTTTTGATTTACGAAATAATGTATGATTTTATCTTACGGACTATAGATACTACGAATAGTCTATTATTGAATACAGCCCGTGTCCCGAGTCATGTAACAGTCTTAAATTTAACTGTTTGATTCCATTAGTTTAAGTAATAACAAAACGAATATTCTCCTGACGTCGTAGACGAGAAAATTTATTATTTTAAATTGTTTATATGGGTTAAAAATTAAAAAAAAAATTCGTTAATTCGATGTACACATAATCACTTCCTATAATAACAGCTACGTGCCAGTGAAAGTCACGTCAAAATCGGTCCAGCTGTTTCGGAGATTAGAGGGAACAAACCAACACAGCTATTTCATCACAAACCGGCGCTCCAAATTTATTTATTTATGTAGATTACGTACCTTGCGTATTTATTTTGTTTATAAAGAAATGTTTTGACTAATGTTTCGTAACCGCGGGACGCCCTGTCCAAGGCTCATTCGCACCTTATTGGGAAATAGATAAACATTAAATCCGAATACAACTAATGCGACATCATGATTGAGCGATTGTCCGTACCTTAATAATTTATTAATTGAATTATACGGCTTACGTTAAGAGGAAGTTGATTTCTGTGATGATCATTTATCAACTAATTATGATCACACAAGGCTTTATATATATATTTTTAATATATAAAATTTAATAGTATTTTTCTTTATTACTGATGTTAATTTAGAAATATTGTAATATTTTCAATGCGATTCCATGGTTCAAATGTATTTTTTTTTTCATATTAAAGATTAGTTGACATTTCTCTTTTCTGCTCTCTAAGAGTCAAGGTTAACGTGGTTAGTGGCGCAATGTTAATCGTAAGGGCCTTGCGTGAACGTGGAAGCTTGACCTCTAATTATTATGTCGTGTCATATATGGAAGGGCTCAATCTATACTGGTCACTGATATAAGGAATTTACAGAAGTAACAAGCAAAAAGCTTTATGCATACATTTTTGGTTAATGAGATTGTGTTGCAAAATAAAAAGTACCATATATAATACGAGTCCGGTATTTATTATGAATTTACAAATATTAAGATTCCCTAAAGCGACAGCAATATACTTCATATAAAAGACATCAACGAGAAGTGTGTACCCACATAGTTTGAAATTTTATATTGGCTTTATAGTATGGAGAAATAAAGTTGAAATAATATGATAATTTCGATCATTTTTGTATAATAATATGCTCCTTTATAGCTGTAGATGATAGCTTATATGTAATTACTTCTGTTGAACAATAGATCTCAATTTTGTTTGACTCACAGTCATTACCTCGAATCATTAACACCTTTAACATATAATTTTAAAATAAACACACAATCATCAACCACAGTGTTTATATAAAACATATTTTGTATTAAAATGAGGTTACATAGGTATATAATTATTAATATTTATATTTACATATACAACCTCCTCGTCTAATGCCTGTTGAATTGTTTGATTTAAATGCACTATAAATTGCAGCCTTCGCAATCCATGTGATATGAAACTCATTTGAAATTAAATGATTATTTGTGCGGGATTCCTTAATGAGTCCTTTGTACTTGCGGCGTGTGATAAACATAGTATATTACGCTCATATCTCTGGCTCCAAAGCCACCAACGATCAGCGGTGTGTCGATGGCTGACAACTTATAATTATCATTTTTGTTCAGCGATGTCTTCATAGATGCCAGCAAGTTAGACAGAGTTATGTTTATATAAAACATCTCGTATATTCAAGGTGTAATTTTGTATATAATATTTGGTTTACATGATTTTTATTGGTTAATAATATTGCTTTAGAACGGGCGTCATACCTTTTTATCCAAATAAAATGTAGAGTTGATGTAAAAAAAAAACAAATTAATGCTAGGTATCTTTAGTTTATAATAATAATACATTTTTTAATCTTGTTAAATTGAAAAACAACTTCCCTTAACTACCATTTTGGCAAGCCTGGAACACTTAATCGAGTAATCATAGCCAAAAGATGCACACAAAATTTTAGAAGGAGCTGTTACTCTCACACTGCTGGATGGATATCGACCGAACAGCTGAGAACCAGCGTTAAAATAATAGCTTTCAAATAAAAAAAATTGTATTGAAATCGGTCGATCTTGTTTCGAGATGCGATGCCACAAACAGACACACATCCACATAAGAAGCGTCAAGCTTATGGCACTAAGTTAAGTCAACATTTATGGAGAAAAAAATAAATGTTAACGCATTTTAGCGTTTATTACACTTTTCTTTGTTGTATATTTGATGAAAATATATCGCTAATAAACTTGACATTTATTTCAAGAAAAAAATGCATAGAAGGTAATTACAATTTCAGTATCCTTAGACGAAGTAATTATGATTGAACTACACTATACACTGACAGTTCGTCGTTTTTCATTCATAGACCTGTTGATACTATAGTGTCCAAAAAAATTAAAGCGAAAACTTTAAGTTATCCGTACTAATTTTAACATTGCTTACATGTAGTGTGGATATAGATGTCGTGACTTTGAATGGGTCTATTAATAACAGTAAACAATAGAGCAGCTAATGTTGCAACATATTGTCCATTATAAATGAGCTTTTTGATGCCTGATCGTCCGATCCATAGATAATACTGAATGAATTGAATCTTGGTTATTGTTTCGCAAACAAACAAAACTCTATTCAGTTGAAAAATATTCCAATCAAGAATTATTGAAATATTGTATAGCGTTGTTTAGCGTGTTTCATTGTACCGAACTATTTTCATAAAAATAGTTATTTTGTTAACATTTAACTACATATATGCTAATAGTTTAAAGGAAAGAAATGTATATTTTTAACAAAAATTATCGTATTTGTCTTTTTTTCGAAAAAATAAAAAATTTCTATCCATTATAACGGCTCAATCGCTTAGTTATATTGACTCCGCTGGTGACACGTAATTAACTCAATATTACCCAACACTTTTCGTATTTTTATAAACCATTTGATAACCAATCATATTAAGTAGCAACATTTTATTTTAATTTTTACAACTACTATCATTATTTGACAAAAAAAATACATACCTTTATAAATATCGCGTTTTTCTAATGTTTTATTTCCTGAATTTTATTTGATATATATATGTGTTTGTTCTTTACAAATCAGAAACGAAATGGTGCTATATATATATATATATATATATATATATACATATATATATAAGCAAATAAATTGACCATCAGATTCTGTAATATGAGTTACGAATTTTTCGGATTGAAAGGTTGTCGGTAAATCATTTACGTGTTTCATCATAACTTGCTTCAAGGCAACTTTCTCAAAGTAAATACTAATACTTATCTTACTGGGAACCGCGTAATATTTTCACGTTCTGACTTTGTCTATAACTGTATTAGTTATAAATCAAATGGAAAATCGTAATGAAGTGGTTGCAATAACAATTATTATAACGTCTGTTAATATTTCAGTTATTTATGTTTTTATTTTAAATTGCTAATTGAGATTAGTCATAAAACAATTTAAGATAATTCATACATAGACTATATAAATATCATTTACATATCGTCTAAAAACCCAGCCACGCGAGATGAAATCGCAAGGCGTAGAGTTCCGTATAATCATAAAAATGAGAAAATCACGTTGGTTGTTATAGCGATAACAAAAATGCATCATCTGTAAAGCTTCAACGGTCTTACTATCAAGGTTCATGAGATACAGGCTAATAACAGACGGACAGTGCAGTTAGATATAGGGTGCCGATTTAACCTTTGCGTACGGAACCCTAAAAAGTAGACTGTTGACCGACTTACTAATCGATCCACTACAGTTAGCCTCCTCCCAATGATCCATCACCCGTCCGTCACAAAACATGCGATGTAATGAAGATGCAACATAAAATTTGCCAACAACGGTCACTAAAGGTCACTCGTACATTTGATTGACATTTACGAGCGCATTCTCTCACTAAAATATAATATAAATATTATGAATCATTATTATAAGACCTGAATATTTATATAAACAAAATATTATTTAAATTTCAAAACATAATAATTTTATTCGATGAAAAAACAACGACGTTTTATTGCCGCAATCAATCGATTCCGTACTCGATAAATTGACAATTGCCCCAATAATTTATTTTGATATTCTTTATTGTGTACACATAATTGGCAGAATCATTATCCCTAACCTTTCCTTGAATTGCGTCATTGTAAAATAAGAGTATTTCGTTATAGCGAGGCTTTAGATTTTAAATTCTTGAACTCCGGGATTCATAACTGAGACGTCTTAAGTTAAACATTTCATTACTTGTTTGTTTTTATTGCTCGGTCTCGATGCGTGATGATTTTTTTATTATTTTTCTATTTAATCTCTTAGTGCAACGTATTTTTACTTTATACCAATGCGCTGTCACTCAAAAATAATACTACTTTACATGCTATTTAGTGAAATTTGTTTTAAAGTTTGAATAGATGTAATTTTTATCTCCTTTAATATTGATTTGTTGATACGGAACTATCAAGGAACGTTTGTTATACTTTAAATATGTATGTAATAAAGAAATTAGTATAATATTTAATAAATTTCAGGATGATAACATTGTTTATGCGTAATTATATTAATATTTCGAAGCAAGAAACCTCGGCGAATACGAAACTGACCGTTACGATAAATTTCTTAGACAACAATAGTTTTGTTTAAAACAACAGATATCTAATTACAGTGACTTAATTGATTAAATTGATCTTGCGTTATGTTGATCATTATTTATGACCGATAATTTATATTCGTATGCTATTTTCGATTTTACAAAATCCAAAAGAAATAATTAATAATATTGTTTTTAATACTACTTATTTTATAATTTAGGATCACGTTCTGAATGTTGTATGATAAGTTTGCAAACAAAAGAACCTGATTTTTATTTTTGTCAAAAAGAATTGTCTTTTAATTAAGTGCTAAATTAAACCCTGAAAATTTATTTCTCACCAAATTGTTTAAAGAGAAACTTTTTTCAACGTGATTTTTTGTACCTGAAGGTAGTGAGCTCAGAATGAGTAACAATTCAATGGAGCGGTTTTTAAATGATGTAAAATTTTATCCCATAATTCAATTAAAAATTAAACAAATGACTTTTGACAATTCATCACAACATATAAGTTCCTTTATTCACACAATTATTCGCTATTAAATATAGCAAATATATAAAGTAGTTACAATTTAAAAAAAAAAACATTTTTAATAACTTAGACAGCTGTATTAAAATATAAACATTAATGAACATTAATGATTATACAAGGAATAATTTCTCCCTTTCTTTACAACCTCATTACACATAACGAATAATTTTCCAATTTTTAAAAGAACGACAACCTCAATCGTGATGACCTTTAACATCATGTTTATATATTATTTAAAAAAAAGAGAGAAAATCTGAACAAATTCATAATTCGATTTAACACTTTACAAGCGGTTGTACCTTTAAAAAGCATTACAATAACTTCGGATATATTATTAAGGAATTATTATGTAACAGAAAGTGAAGTTGAAATTGAAGTGAAGTTGAATTGGCGTAACGTAACGGCTTATGCCATTTTGGGAATAAAAGCTCGACGTGAATTGTAAATGATATCGATTGATACACGTTTTTTTTTTTAGGAAGAATAATTAATATATTTTTTAAAACCATTAAATAATGAAAAAATACTCATCGTATGTTTTATATAACACTAAATAATTCAAATATAACGAAAACATGCCCAATAAAACTACCATCTTTTATGAAACAATCAATAAAATTAAGCTACTTAGTAATAATTTAACTAAACATATTCTCCGATAGTAATTATATCAATATAAATAATTTAAATACAAATAAACATTAATAATGCGCCAAGCCGGCTCCCTCAGATGTACGATAGTTTGTGTTTCAACAAATACGCAACAGAGTAATCAAGTAATCGATAAACTAGACAAAGTCATGCATATCATTGATAAGAAAATTTTATGCATGCTTGACTGGTGTTTGTTTATCTCGTCCCTTCAAATGACGTAACTCCGAAACTACTTTCCCATTCGTTATATTTAAATAAGCTAATGTCAAAGGACAAGACTCGCGTAATAGTTTAACTACTTACGATTTATTAAGTTAAGATTTGAAATCGAATAATTTATATTTTCAAACGTAACATTTTATACGACAAAAGTATATACACATATAATATGCATTAACCCTATATTTTTTATCTATAACTAATTAGTATTATTATTCGTTTGTATTTTTTTTTAAACCAATACGGCGATGTTACAATTGTAAGTGAAACTTATTTTCTAAATAACTTATTTCCTAACATAAATATTTTAAACTAGCCCAAAACAGTTCTCAATATAGACAAAAGCAAATATTTCTTTGCGTTAGGTTACGTCAAGACGACCGCTAGAGTGAGTCGATTTGAATCGCGTCACTGCTTGCAAATAAATGTCGTTTACCAAGGCTTAGTTGAAAGGGCTCTGCGTGGCATTACATAAGAAATTAGCTTTAAAACGTTTAGTATCCCGGTGTTATCAAATCAAACAAATCTAAGCTAAGTATCATGCTGACAAATTTTATTGAATAAACTGTAGCTATCCTACGCTTTAATATGCAAGACAAAATTGATATTATATATTGCTGTGACATAGACATCTTAATGATACACGTGGGCGTAAACTCGAGTAGTATTGTATGTCAATCTAATAGAATTTGTATTGAAATATTTGCTGAGAGAGGGATAATTTGTTGACCCCAGCTCAGATGTTGACTCTAGAGGGCACAGGTTAGGGACGTGAGTGCGGATAAGTGCATGGATTTTAATAATTACCTTACGAAGCTTAACTAGCTTGAATTAAATGCTATTCTTTAGTTAAATAAAAGCATAGCAAATATTAATTTTAGTATTAATATAGAGTTATACAAATACAACAGCTAAATGACACATTTTTTTTTACCACAGTATATAAAAATGTAGTTATATATATAAAAATGTAGTTATATAAGAAAAAATAGTTTTTTTAATTTTTGATTTTAAACATCATTTTCAAGATGCTTTCCATTTTCTATTTCTCTTTTAATAATCGATATTTTTTCGATATAATAAAAGGTGAAGCCATCAAATCAAAAATCAATCCATTCACGTTAAAAATGATTACAATATAATCACGTCACGGTAATACACCAAGCACTAAGAAAGCACAAAAAAAGCTCACCATTTCGCGAGGTGTCGCACTAACTTAACTCACTATACGCCACGCGAGCGCTGGCACGTATGACTGGCTCGCTCATCACCGCTAACATATATAGCGGTGCCGAATATAGCAAAGAAACAACACTTATATTACCTTCTGCTAAAAATTTCAAACCTTTTGGTTTTCTAGTAAATGTTGTGTTTAATTTTATTACAATTAAGAGTGACGGGTGCGACCTTTACTGAACTGTTTCATGGATGAGACTCTGAGATGGTTTATCCAACGAAATTTGAGATGTCGTCACGATAAAATGAATATTGTTTCTCAGATGTAGTTTTTGTTGTTCGCGGATTCAAGTTAAATCCTGCTCATATAAGATTTTAGATTCGCTTGAGATAATATTTGTTATTAGCATTGAATATACTAGTTTTTTTTTTGTTCTCGAAATATTCGTAAATAAGCATTGCATTTCCATCTTAATAGTGCTTTGGTAATTTTGGTTTTAACAACTCTTTTTACTGTTTACTAGCTGTGGCCGCGACTTTGTTCGCGTAGAAAAGTACCTTACTACAAAATTTCCTCATAAACAATGTTAGAAATCGTATTAGCAGTTTCAGGGAATATAAACAGGCTTCGTGCATTGCTCACTCGACATAAAGCTGCATATGACTGTCCATGAGAAGAACAGGGCGTAAGGGCGTAAGCAGATCTACAGCGACACAACTCATGGTCTGTCTCGGAAAGTAGAACTTTAATTAAATACAACATGCCATTATTAAACCCATTAAGTGTTCAATGGAAGTAACTTTAAATAATATTGGTTCAAAGTAATCATAAATATTCCTACGCGAATGAGACATTTTCCCGCGGTAAAAGGTACCCTAAATGTTGCATCAGGTGACAAGCAACACCCATAAAAAATTTATTGAAATCCTTCCAGTTATAAGTGTACAATAGACAGACAGACAAATAGACAAAAATTTCAAAAATCATATTTTCGGCATCTGTTTTCTAGGAATACCCCTATAGAGATTTATTCACATTTATTTTCAATGTACAGAATTGACCCCGTGATCGATTTTATTATATGTATTAGATATTATGTAATAGATATCTAATTAATGACAGGTCAGGTTGAGCCATTTTATAGAGAACTAGTGCTACCATCATAAACCTCGACTGATAAAATAAGGTAAAGCGTTAAATGTAGAACGTTTATCTCATATCAAAACTGAAATTAAGTGTAAAAAATTTAACTAAACTACAGATTTAAATAAATTAATCTTTACATACTATTATAAGTTTTTGCTCAAGCCCATATCGAAACACTATTTGAATATCAACTCGTCTTTTACCTACGTAAAGAAAAACTTAAATTAAATAATAAAAACAAAACAACAAACAAAAAGTAACAAACATCGAACTTTATAATTTTATTCCTATAATAATTCTAAAACAACCACAGCTTTCATTATCAAGAAAATGTCAGAATTAATTCGCAAATAAATTGTGTCCGCCAATTATAACTTAATTAAAGTCGTAACAGACGAATTATTAAAAACATTATGATTAATAAATGTTATGTGCAGACGAAAATGTTAATTAAATTAAGTTTATGAGATTGTTATAACAAAAGTCCTTTATAAAACACACACCAACTCCGATACTTTTTATATTCAAATATATAAATTAAAACGATTCAGTTCAACCGTTGTTTTTTATACGACAATGACCTTTATCCCAAGTGATATTTCGTAATCATCATATCGATAATTACATGAGGCATGTCGGATAAAAGATGTATTTTTAATTTTTTTTTTTTTTTTACAAGCTACGACTCAAATCCAAGCAATCTATGTCATTATTTATAACTTAATATGGCCTGATATGCGCACCGTGTGGAGGCTGCATTACGAACGAACGCTTAGGAAGGAACTCAAGACAAGTTTAATCAATTTATCAAATTACATACTGACGAGACCTCGTTACGAATGAGAAAAATATTTAAGTTGAATATAACTTTGTACATTTGGTTATTCTTAAATACTCTATATATGTAGTAGTTTTTCATTTTAACGAAAATATTCTCAAAATCATGCAACGTTATATTTATTTACACGATTGCAATTCACGTATCAAACTAATATATATATATATATATTAGTATATATATATATACATACATATATGTATATATATGTATATATATATATATATATATATATATATATATATATATATACATTTTGTTAATAAAAAATAAATAAATAACAGTTAAACCGTATCAAACAATCTTCATTTTTAATTCTTATATTACAAGGATATAATAATTTTTCATTAAAAAAATAAGAGGTTTCTCATAAACACGAAGACTATGAGAACATATTTGTTATTATAATAGAGACGTCTTTATATTATATATAAATCGTCTTGAATTGTTTTGTGCCAATGTTACATAACTGAACATCTTGTTAACATTGATACGGTGTAAATTAATTGGTTGTGACGGAGGGTTCCGTAACATTTTTCACGAACCATTCACTTTGTTTAATAGCTATATCAATAACTTCCCCTAAAACAATTGAGCTGGTAATATGAATGTTAAAAATTAACAAAGAATTTAATCAATATGTTTATATGAAATTAATTTTAATAATTAAAATTTAAGAGAATTTGGAACATTCTATGGACTCTCAAATATTAATATATAAGTTATTAGAATTAAGGTCCTTTAAAATGAATAGAATATAAAAATAACAGTCTTAAGGAGGAATCCTAAGTTTAAAATGAGTAAGAAAAGAATGTCCATGACAAGCGATTTATTAAAATATGTATGTATATATTAAATTATAATAATAGTTGTATTTTAATACATAATCATTAATACGTGCTGTTTTATTGACAAAGAAAAAAAATAAACATTTAATTTTGTATACAAAAAAAAATATAAAATATATGAAAATTCAAAATCAGATACAAGTAATAAAATATTTCATGTTAATATAAATAATGGTATTAAATTTTAACAGCAGTCTTAATAATACAAACTATATATAATTTTGCAACAAATAACTTATGAGACGTTCTCAGTTGCTGCAAACTAACTGAAACTTAAGAAGTATGAAGCTGAAATAATAAAAAAAAGGCGTCGTAAATCCGAGAATATTAGTTTTATTTGATAAGCTTACAACCAAAATTTTATTTAAATCAAATTGGTCACTTCGTTTGAATAGATCACATTACATAGATATTATATATTGTCCTTGCTCCACAAAATTTTTCATTATATGCATATATTTCTCATATATTATATGAATTTATGATTCTCACTTTTTGGTATGTCATCAATAACATCTTTGGACGAAGGTAAAGATGTTAGAGGACCCAAAACATTAGCGTGCCAACAAAATTACGGAGATTATTTAATTTTTATAACATATAAAACATGATTTTAACTTTATAAGTTAGTCTTAACAGACAAGTAATTTGACAAAGTGGAATAGTATATTATTAAAAATGTCCTGTACATTTTGAAGGGCTTTACCAATCTTCAAAATGTTCCTGGCAAAACATGCATGTTTCAGGAGATATCTGATGATAATGAATCTATGGTGGTTTGTAACCACACACATTATATATATATATACTCTTTCACAATTTTATAACTGTTAGATATATATTTTTGTTACTTGAAAAGAAATAACTTAAATATTCAACAAGCGTACGTAAAAGATTATAAATACGGAGTAATTTTAAGTGTTCTTGACATATCGGATTTAAGAATGACTAATGTTAGTAACAAATAATATATATTATAAAACAATACAATTCTGCGGAGTGTATTTTTTATATAATTAAGTTATATATGTGAATCCGGTATTTATTTTTATTATCACCACACAGAAACTAAAAAATCTTCAACATAGTTATATAAATTAACTACAAACGAATGCACCATAAACAAATTATTAATAGTTATTAAGTTTGTAGTTTATAAAACTTTTACTAAACCAACAATTCTCAACTTCTTATCAAACTTTCAGCATTTATGAAATAACGAAGCTCTATAGATCACGGGCTCTTAGACTATATTATCTGACAGTTTTAATCTTATACGACTTCCTCTTTTACTATCTCCCGAAACTTTATTTCAAGTGTTCTATTGATAAAAAATCATTAGTCTTTCACTACTTCAACTGACATATTTTTTTTATATTGATATATAATATCAATGTCGAGATAACAATTAAATTTAAATTATAAAAAGACATGGTATGAAAAATTGAAAAAAAAAAACAGGATCCTGTTGAAGTGATTTTCATTAAATTATTATAGTGTTTTTACTCACTTTTATATTACAACAGCTGCGCCATCGACTTTGCAAGCTCGGAATATATTTTTATATTAATAATATTTTTCAAAATAATGGTGGCTTAAATTTCTCATGTTTCACAAAAAAAGTGTCCTGAATTACTCCTGAACGGACAGACAGACAGAAATTATATAAAATTATAATTACATACATATATACATTCTTATATGTACGTCTGATAAAAAACTCTCATTTTAATTAAACAATCAGACAGCCCAAATTTTGTTTATTTGTATACACTCTTTATATATATGACAATTAATATGTAAATTGCTTTGATTCAGCCTTAACATCCGCATCCGAGGGTTAAGCAGCGGGACTAATCGATGCAGTTTGCTGAATCATAACATTATTTTCATGGAATTATGATGAAATAATTCAATGAATTCTGGAAATTTCCAAAAATTCGGCAAACGATCTTACATTTACATATATATATAATAAGTATTCAACATTTACGGAATACAATTTTGCCTAATTGGTATTCAATTGTGCAATAAAATTTGTCGATTGACAAATTTCGTAGTTCGTAAAAACCAATACGCGTTAAACTTTGAGTAATATTGACAAGGAAAAATTAATTTTCTTGCTGTAATCGTCCGAATTGCTTGCTTTGTTGTTGCGATATTTTTATGACCACAGATAATGTTTATAACTTAAGACATTGTGTCTTAAGTATCCTCGTCAAATCTTTCATGGATGTGAGAGGATATAAAGCATATATTATTTACGCTAGCATTTAGAATTAAACTTTACAAACCTGGGGGATTTCGTATCAATTTAAACTTACCATTTACTAAACTAACTGACGTCGTTTTTCAAGGTTAAAAATAATAATTATATTTTTACGTTTTACAACTAATATAAGACGCTTCATTAACACCAGAAGCATTCGAATAAAATATTGAGACAGCCACATTGGAATTATTGATTCTTTTAGTTAGTACAAAACAAATATGTAATCTAGCGCTGCTTGAAGGCGCTTCTGTTGTAATGTCGATAAAAAATATTCATATAAATAATAGTTCTTAAATTTAACTTATTATACTATTTAACAGAATATCTTTAACGACGTGAGTTAATCCAGTTAAGAGACGTCAAGTATCAAACAGAATTTGAGCATATATAAGTGAATATAAATAACATTTTTAAAAGTAAACACACGTACTATCTGACATTTATAATAATAAGTTCCACGAGTGAATTAAACATCATTAGAGTCGTAGTTCACAATGACAGGCGGATTTTATAATCAATAATAATTGACAAATATTAATGTTACTGAATTTCAATACACATAACCTTAAATGATGTTATTCGTGGACAGGTTTCGCATCGAAGGATATAAACACAATGGGCTTCACTACCACATTATACCATTAAACAATGCAATATATATTATTTTACTTCCAATAGACATTCCTCTAGCTCCGTCATTATCTATGTGCTTATCCCGTGAAAGGGTATTGTTATTACAACTTTATTTCTACGAAAATAAGACTCAATATCGTTAGTTTTGAAACTGTTGCTTAAAAACAGTAATTTTTTCAAAAGGATATTGATTTAAAGGTTAAATTAAAATGAATTTCATGGGAGATCAACAATAAAATGAGATTTTTATCGCAATAAATAAATAGTAAGCCAGAATGCACTTTATTTAAATACCACGTCGTACAAGACGCTGTTTATTTTAGTTGCTGTAAGTTACTATAAAAAAATCTAATTTATCAATCCAATATGCCATACAGATATCTTGAAAAAAAAACTATTACAACAACAGTTTAAGCATTCACACATTTAACCTAAGTGTGTCCATATTTTCGTGAAGTTGTCGTTTCGTTTTCGTGAAGAAGATCTGTACAGTTCTTTCTAAATGAGTAACAAAAGAGACATAGATCTGTACGTTCGACTTACATATATAATTATTACTCATTAAAACCTTATGTCTCAATTCAATAACTCCTATAGTTTTGTTTAAAAAATTGAAGCATAATCATGGTACATTTAAATATAGTACAGAGTACTTTTCTAATAATATTAATCTAGATTCTAGAGTGTTTACTGAGCAGTTTTTTTAACCAGCTTTAGTTAATTAATAACATATTATTTAATTATACGTATTTGTAATATTTTATGTCACGGATTTTTAACAATATTCTTCATCTGAACTCATTAAAAGTTTAATTTTAATAAAGCAAATAATTTTAATGATAGCGCCTACACGATTATAGCACTTGGCGAATACACTTGCCAGTGAGGAAAATATAGGTACATAAAATTTCCAACCTCTGTCTGAAAAAATATCGAGAAAACGAAACCGCTATTAGATATGCTACTCTATATTTCGTATTTTTTTTAAATACAAATAAACACAGTAATAAGAATGCTGTGATAGTAACCAATTCCTTTACCAAAGCCCAACGTTTCTACATTGGTAGAAATCGGATTTAAGCAGATCCAAACAAATGAATCGCGGCTATTAAATAGAAAATTCTATATTAATAGCCGTCCTTTCTTAATAACAATAAGTCACAACGAATAACATTATATAATATTTTAGTTCTGTTTTACAAATCGTTTAAATTCAGGGCCGACAACTCTAAGAACGAATTATAATTGGAAGCTAAATTTAATTCAAATTGGATTTCGCCATAACCGGCGCTGTGTTATTCGTCTCTGTAATATTTTTTATCCTCAAACTAACATCTATTAAGGATTTTATATCTTATTTTTATAACCAACACTTCCTTCTTGATATAAATTTTATAGGAAATGTGTTTTATTAACGTGCATATTCCTAAAATGTCGTATAAATATAAGCATGGTGAATGCAGTGATTGTATGATATGCAAAAAAAAATAACGCAGACGTTTACGAGCATTAATTTAAAATGTGTGACTATGCATTTAAGTTGTTTAGTTTTTTGTACGTGAAACACATTCGTAGAATTTTTATAGTTTTTTTTTTATTATGACAAAGTCTCAATTTAATTGCTACCCCCAGTCATTAAGGTTAAAATTTTAAAGCCCCAGGTTTAAATTCTAATGCTATATATATATATATATATATATTATATTTCGCGAATTCTATACTACATTAGTTTAACATTTATGTATTTTATAAATGTTGCAACAGTGTACACTGTGTTTTTAAAACTCAGACCAAGGATTCCTTACCAAATTAATTCAACAAAGCAGGAATGTTATTTCTAAAGTCAACATCCAATGTTCTCATACCTCAATATTCTCATGAATACGAGCCTTTTAAACGAAAATGTCTAGCCGAGAGGTACACTCATAAGGTAATAATCTCTGCGCGTGAATTGTAAAGATAACATTTTTTTAAACATGAACAGATTTTGAAAACAGATTCTTGCAAACATTCTTAATTGCTGTTTAAAATAAATATTACGAGGAAAATACGACGAATAATTAATATTTAATAAACATAATTATTATCATAATCCTTAATTATTACAATTTTTTTTAAAAAAAAAGGGAACTCCTTTGAAAGAACGATATCAATGGTAAAGAAAATTTTTAATCCTATCTAGGAAAAAATGGAAGTAAAATATTTTAACTCCGAAAGTACGTGTTGTGAAACCTAGATATATTGAAATCGAAAGTAGCTTGAAGGTTTCTATGATATCCACAAAATAAAATACACACATCTAAACATGCTTATTAAATTATCAATCTATAATAAGTATAACTCCCACCAGCACACCTTATATAGTATTTATGTTACGAAGTCAAAGACCTTATTAAAACTAAGACCACATGATTAACACCGGAAGTCAAGAGATCGGAAATACATAATTGATTACGAATTATTTACGTGGATTTTATTCTCGTTTTTGGTTGGAATTATTGAACAAAACACCTTCTTATCACACTTGCTTTCACAATTTCGGGGTTTCCTCTGGTGCCTCTGCAGCACTTATCGTACTAATCATTGCATAACATAACTCTACGTTTCGCTCTACATATACAGACTAAAAAACATAAATCAACTCGAAATATATATTTGAAGTAACAAGACTAACCTAATGAGATCCAATATTTTTGCGAGTATTCATTGACATATAAAATAACGTTTAAGCATTTACTACGCGTTTTTTTATTATTTTAATTAAATACTCCCTACGTGTTACGTGTGACGTGTGACGTGTGAGGGTTAGTTTGCAGCAACCGTCATCACGGGCAAACGAGATTAAAACGTTGAGACTATGTAGTTAAAATAACAAAGAACGAATAGTAAATCCGATAATATTAGTTTTTATTTAACAGAGTAAACCTAAAATAATCAAGAATCTTAATGGCGCCACTAAAATCTGATAAAATGATTTCTAATAACCGACGAATCTCAAAATCAGACCCGATGCCATTAATAATTTAATTTTCATTATTTTGATTGGTAAACTTACCATTCAAAACATGTCTAAAGTTATGATAGAAAATTAATCTGTATATTTTTTTTTCATTAACATCATGCTTTGAAAATATTTTCACTAATAAAATGTTTGGTTTATCAATAATAATATATATATCTCTATATCAATAACAGGGATGAACAATTAATTCATGTGTTAAGTAATATAGGCAGCCATAAATATAGTAAACCATTTTCAAATTTAAATGAAACTAGTATTATTCGGATTTACTACGCGAGGTGTGAACATTCACACCTTGTCTGCCCGTGATCATCATCAGGATTATGTAGTTTTTAAATAATAAAATCCGCGTAGTAAATCCGAATAATACTAGTTTCATTTAAATGAATACTCGCGAAAATCTTAGATCTCATCATTTTCAAATTTCCCCTAACGAGCACGTTTAAAAAATTGCTATTATTTTCTTTAACATAAAATCTTTATTTGATAGAATGAATAATGTTTTCAATATTAAACAAAACAATAAATTTTTGTAACGGAAACAAATCAGAAAATTAATATACATAACATATCGAACGGTAGCTATGCCTAATGATTTATTTATATGAAAATGTAATTAATATAATTAAGGTTCCTATGCTAATATTCATTGTTGTTATATTATACGTGAAGGTTGCTGATACGTTGTTTGTCGAACAAACCCCTCAAGGCCCGAATGGTTATGACCTGGCTCATGACATTGCATTCTTAGATCTATTCAAATAAAACTATTTCATATTATTTATTTATAGCTTCTGTTTCATAATAATGACGAGAATTAACACAATGACATCGCTAAGAGATACCGCCTTCGTATCAAGACGAGATTCTACCTTTCAATACTTGACTACAACACATTACAAGTAAACAAAGCATTTGTAATAAAAAATAAACGATTTAAAAGTAATAAAAACTTTAATTAATCGTTAAGTTTAACGACAAATGAAAAAGTAATTTGTTCTCGAACTAATCCATTATATAAAATAACAAAAGATTTATTCTTAGTTAATCAATAATTAAAATTTTACGAATATTATATTGAAATATAAATATTATTCCACTTAAAACTAATTACTTAGCTGTGCAACTTTGAAATAATGTTATTTATTTATAAAATTACTTAATTGATTAATTAAATATAGTTATCGTAACGGAACATCTGACATTCTGAGAACAATTTGTATCCATCCTGTTGGGAATTACGAAATGTCATTATGCAGATAAAAATGCTTTAACTAGTTCAATAATCACTACAAGAAGTCATTTATAGATTCTTATGTAATTATCCCGAGACATTATATTTGACCTTTGTGGCTTTTGATTTGAAATGGTCACCATCAGCAGTTTGTTAATATTATTAATAAAATTATTTAATTAAGTAATTATACAAATATTAAGAGATGCAGAAACGAATTGGAGTAACCATCCGAGGTCTGACGAATCCGAAACGATCTTATCTATTCATCAAGACGTGTCTTTGATGAGCCGCAGTCTCCATCATTACAGTCGCTGACGCGCATATAATGTTTTATTATCCCATATGAATATTTCTATGTGCGTCAAATGACTTAAAAGAGTCATCGGAAAAGATTTTTATAATTTATTTACAATATGTTTAACTTTAAGATATAAAAAAGCCATCGACACTATCAAAGTTATGGGACTAAGATCATTAGATAAGTCGCAAAAAAGAGTGAACCAAAAAAAAATTATGATTTATTTAAATTTTGCACAATCGGAAATCGTAGATCAATAAGCATAAACTTAATTAAAAATGAGTTCGCGACGGAATATCATCGGTGTCAAAAGCGTATCTTGGACCGTCAGCATGTTAATACGGAACGTAACAACAGACAAACGGTCCTATACATTCAAAATTGAAGCATTCATTCGAAAAACAAATGAAAACTCAAAGTCTCTGACACATCACTTAGAAAAACAAAACATTTCCAAAGGTAAGTGTAATCTAAGCATTGCTCATGACAGTTTTTAGTGTATTATTTCATCGTAATCAATTCAGTAGCAGTAGACATCATAAGATCATCTCAAATAATATAAATAAATAAACTTAGAAATCAATACTATTGCAATCACCGCAACAACTGTCTGTCAATCCGTACGACAGACTCTACTGTAGAGACCAAATCACACGACAAATTGTAATCTAACGATATTTATGTGGAGACAATGAGTAAACAGAACTGACGAAAGCAAGTAATTGATAAAATAATAAAAATTAAGCATTAAGTTAAATTTTTATTTCGAAAAAAATAAATTGATATCACCTCCAAGATATTAATGTATAATAAAAATATATTATTGGAAAAATAATTTTAAGGAGCATATAATGTACTGTTATATGAATATGTTTTATCTTAAAAAACTCATTCAAAAGTTTTTTTATTTCCACTGACTCCGTAATAATCAGATAATTTTTTAATGATGTGTTCCTATTTTGATGACAAATCGTTTCAAAAGAATTACGATTACTTCTTTACGGTTTCTATCGATATAGATGTACTAATGTTTAAAGACCCTTCAAATTAAATCGTAGTATAAAATGTAAATCACTATTAATTAAAAAATATATATGAATCCTTGGTAAATTAAGAATATTTTATAAAAAATTCTGAATAATTGAGGCTATCGGGATAAATTATGAAATAGTTGAGACGTAGATGAGAGGGAGTTATTCTGAAAGCATGCCATTTATTTAACTCATCATCCAGCATTCAACAATTGTTTTTATGTTTGTATGTGACTTTAAATTCATTCTTAATTATTTAAAATTACTTATCACATTACACAAACGTATGATAATGCAATATCCTGCTGAAAACAAATCATTCTAACTTTTATAATATTTACGACGAAGGCGTAAATAAGTTTTTTTTTTATATATATTTTTTTATCGAACAGTTCAATAATACGCAGCCACTTTGAAGAGCCATCGTTGGGATTTAAGAGCACACAGACGTTCGAACAAGGCGTGAATAAATTTGTATCCACCAAAGGCCACTCTCTGACCTTTACAGAAGCGAGGTCACAGTAAGAGTGTCTCCACGTTAAATTCTCCTCATTCCAATTAATCTTAAATTTTAATTCCTAAAACTCATTATTGGAATCGTATTATTATAAAGAAGATTTTAAAATTCGAATAGTTAACCCATTATGAACCTTTAGAAAAAACTATGTCAGTAGAACGAGGTATAATATGTTTGCTGACTTGTTATTACGTGTTGTTGAAATGTGTGCGTGTGTTATAGTTGTGTGTGTGTGTATTGTTAAACACTTATATATTTTCTGATAGTACGGTTCTCCTTAAGTTGTATTAAAAGAAAAGATGGTCTACATTTTTTAAATTATTGCCTCAAAAATATATTTGAACAGTTCTGGATAATTTACTGATCAGTGTGAAATCTACTATAATGATAGAATCATATGAGAAAAAATATAAAATCCCAAAGGATATTTGTGAGTCGATGTCAAGAGCAGACATATTTCTGTATTCGCGAATTTTAATAGCGCTTACGGTTTCTTGCGAAACCAACATCCCCAAAGACCAAGCCAGTAAAATCAATAAACTTACAAGCTCGTAAGAATAGGATCGTCTTAAATTTGTAGGCGGTACCATTAAAAGACTTGGCTCTGTTCAGAACTAACATCAATTAATTCTTGGAATGTACTTCGAAGGCAGCCCTAGCAGGTTCGTTTCAAATTTAGTTAGGTAGAGAGGAGAATGATAGAGGCCCCTTATACTTAAACCCCTTATAAGTCACCTGCAGGATGAATCCATGGAATGCTGAGAAGGTTCGTCTCTATCTGTCATTAAACATTAAGAATATATTTATACATTTTTTTATTTGATATAAATATCCCAACTCACTTTAATTTAAAGGAAGTTTTCCAATGCTTTTTTGTCTGAAATTTCTTTAAGCAATAAAATGTTGTCTTGTCACTTAAATATGTTCGTAAGAATTAATTGTAGACTAGTAAACAAAAACTTACATTTAATGTTATTTTTTTCCAACTTTATTGTTTCATTCTTCATGTTATTGAAAGTGGGAAAGTAATTAAAGCGAGGGCCACCGCTTTCTTGAAGGCATTATTAAAAATTAGGCAAACTGTTTTTTTTAGTTACTTAAAATATTTTTTAAAGTCTCTTTTGCATTAATTGTATTGAAGCCTTAAGGGGTGTATGAATAATATGTGAATGCTATATAAATTCTTTAAAATTAAAACTTTCGATGAGTTCCGATGAGTTTTTGATTTATTTATTTTTTAAATATTTGTCAATTTTCCAATTATTTTTTTACCATTGAACATTATTTTTTATTACCATTACATATTTAAAGCAAAAACATTGTTATTTTTTTTCCATAAAAATACCGTATTTTATTAAATATATGTATATACAAATATATAAATATTCATGTGTTCTATTAACCGTCTTTGGTCAGATAAAATCTGTAAATACTTCTCAGAATTGCCTTGAATTTACTTCCTGATTTCGACTTTAATTTCATCGCACCATCGAATTTTAAAGGAGAATAGACTATTCTATCCTCTTCTCGGTCGGATAAATACATATATTTTCTTAATTCGCAATAATTTCCCGATTAAACAATTTTTTTTACTCTATATATCTATTATATGGGATTTACGTGAAAACATTTCATTTATTAGTAGCGGTAGCATAATGAACATCACATTTAAAGACCAAATCGATAGATCATTATAAATATAATGGAAGTTAAATCTAATCATATAAATTTTCCGCAATATTAATATATGATCGGAAACACATTAACCTTTTTGGATATAATATATTAAACAACTGCTTTATTTCCATCAAATGGTTGTATACAAGTACCTACATTATTAGTGTAGCAATTTTTTTTGTCTAAACTTCCTTCGGGTAGGGTTATAATAAGATTAGAACTATTACAAACTTCATAACACGGTCTCCTAAATACAAAGATCAGTATTCACATAGTATCAGTATATAGATTTGAATAACTTGTAAAATAATCTTTCTAGTTTAAAACTTAATTTGAACAGTACATAGAAACAGAAAAATGTTTATATTGTTCTTTAATCTACAAAAAAACTAAGTTATTTTAGTCATCTTGGAAATTAACTGTTATGTACCTTAAAGAAATGACACGTCATCTTCAAAAAACTGATAGAACTTTAGAGTAAAATATTTCTTTAATCTTCTTGTCCAAGTTGATTAATATTATGAGTATTATAATATTTTATTTTTTCTTAAATAAACGCCTTGTCTTTAAGAAAAGCAAAAGATTGCATTTGGGACTTTGCTGCGAAGAATATAATTTGCTGTAGATAATAAATTAAGAATAGGACTTTTATTATTATAATGTTTTAAAGAAATGTCTACATCTCGAAAAATAGATTGAATTTAGTACATACATTATATCATTGTAGAAATAATACTGAAAAGAAACTTTACAGTAACCATTTATGGACCATAATTAACAGAATAGATTTTATTAAAAATCAAATGTTTTCATAGACCAAAATGTGGTGTCAAATAAGCGTGGTCTAATAAACAAGATAATACTAATTCAATTATTTTGAAAAGAACCACAGCAATTATACCTACCTACAGTTTTAATACGTAACCAACACTTTCCACACAGAATCACAACATGACATTGAAACTAGACTTATATTTTACTATATAATATATAAATACAATCGACCACTTATATACTTAACATCTACAAGTTTTAAAGTAATCTTAACTAAAAAACATTTTGGGAGAATCTTGTAAAACTGGATATAATTAAACCTAAAAAAAAAATTGTAATTCCAGTCAATCTAATATATGCAGCAATTAAATTTTTATTTTTAATACTAATATTACGACAGTCCCTTTTTTCAAATGTATCCATATTTTAAAATACGTAAATCGAATTTCGTACTATGTAAATCGATCGTGTATTATATAAAAACAATTTTCTGTGTACGAACTTAAAAATATTTTATAAATAGTAAGAAAAGCTCCTCAAAGCACTTATAGTGGATACGTACTATGTATTACTATGTATATTTATTACTCATCTCACTAACATCGGCGTTTTCTTTTAAAATAATAGAAAAATAAAGATTAGATAGAATACGATTAACAGATAAGCTATTTAGTCTGACACGACTGTAATGACTGAAGTCGAAACATTCAAAAAAGTTAAATTGTACCTACAGTCGACGTAAAAGAATCTATTTTAAAATGTACTGCAGGTCCTATATAACTAACACGGCGATAAATAACAACACAAAAGCATTGTGAATGCAAGTGAAATATTTCTTCAAGTTATTTCTTGTGTTAATAAAAAACAATGATACGAATGAGCAATGTAACGGGTACTGAGAGAGGTCCTTGCGGCACACTGATACGACTTTTTGAATACTAGTATCTAACTGTTGATTAAAACTAATCTCAATTAATACAACATTATTAATATAGTAAAAGGACAAATAACTGTAAAAACCAAGCCCCTCTCGTGAGTCCTAGACTTCATTCATTGGCAATTGTTTTTCATACTCCCTTCAATTCTTTTCATGTGTCTTCTCTGCGTATGGGATGTATATATGCAACATTTTACAGATATTTTTGTATATTTTTCTAAAACTACATAATACATAAACCGTTTTATAATCCGTAGTCCGATGTACTGACTTATTAAATTGATCGAAGTTTTATTTGACCAGATTTCAAATAGTTTTGAAAGTATAAAGCTAAGGAATTAAGATAATTCGAATGGTAAATCATGATATACTAACTCTTTATTTTACACACTCACAATTTTTATTTATTAACGTTGACTTATTTAAATATTGGTAAAACGATCATTATTAGCTCAGATACTCTACAGATGAGGTTTATAAAGGCTGTAAAAGCGTTGTTAAAAAAAATTGCAATGAAAATGCGCCGTGGTGCAAAATTTATACACATGTCCTCGCAGCAATAACACTACGACATAATAATGAAACATGGATAGAAATAAAATATACATAATTTTTAATACATTTGTTCTTGAAGTGTCTTAAACTTTATTCACAACACACATTTAGGACTTAAATACGATTGTATTGCATTAAACATATTTTATGATAAACGATTATTTCGATTTATAATCAGAAATACTATATAAAATAAAATAAAAATAAACATTTAAATACTAATTTTAATAGTGAATAACAATTTTTTGGGATCACAATTTAAATATGTATCATAATACAATGAAGGGTGAACGAAATTTATTAACATCTTTCTCACTACAAGGCAAGCAATCTCAAACAGCGTAAAGCTAAAGCATCGATGTATAATTAACAAGGAAATAAAGACAAATATTAACTTCATAATAATGTCTACGAACCTTCGAAAATATTTTTTCACATCATCATTACAATTTGTGTATGTATTTATTTAATAAACCTATTAAATGCTGTTATGGTGAATTTGTTCCTTGATGTGTAAAGATTCAGATAACCTTGTAGAGCAGCCTCTACAGCTTAATATCTATGGTTCTTGTTATATTTTCTTTGGAATGAGACCAATCATCAAAAATTACACTATATTACCACCAAAAGCCGTGACCGTAGTAGCCGTATGGGAAGCCTCCGTACAGGCCGCCGTAGCCGTATCCGGGATAGCCGTAATAACTGTAATAAGGATAGCCGTAATATCCTCCGTATCTGTAGCCCCCAAAGCCATAGCCGTACGGTCCGAAATGTGAAGCTGCGGTTTGAAGATCCTCTTTATCAGAAGACGCTAGATCTTCAGCCTTTTCAACGGGAGCCGAAAGGGCCAAGGATAATAAGGAGGCAATGATGAGTAAGACGATCTGAAATTAAGTATATTTAGTAAGAATTTATTGAAATTTAAAATGGGATAGAGTTAGTTTTAATTCATTATTTGCATGTTAATATGATGTCTTTATCTTTATTATAGGACCGACACTTAATTTGCATTCTTAAAGACGTTATGAATAATCTAAAGGCGGAAAAAAACAATTCTTTTTTAATATTATTTGTAAAAATAGTAGTGATATGTATAAATACTAATAATATTTATAATTTAATTACAAAATATTTTTTCAATTCCTACTTAAATATTTACACGTTAGTTTACACGCTCATATAAAAAATAAGGATCAAAATTTGCATAAATGTGTTTAATACCATAAATAACAATTAATATTACGTAATAGTGAGAATTTACAAAAATTTTCACATTAAATTCAAACTTACCTTCACCATCTCGGACGCTAATGCTGTCAACTTTAGAGACGAACTGTCAAATGCGCCTGAAGACATCGTTTTATATGACAGACGCGTCCTAGAACCACGCATCACTGGACTCCATAGTGCCATTGACCCACGGTGTTTGGGATTAGCGGCACGCCATGGCGACCATAGACACATTGTGTGCAGATTGATATAATACACCACCATTACGTTTGATATTGATGGAACACGAAAAAAATTAAATTTATAGCAGTAAAAGATCCTTCATTCGTATAAAAAAGGAAGCGTTCTCTATGCGATAACAATTAATGAATAATTTCTTAAGCATAAAGGACACCAAAAAATTAGATCTTTTTACGCTTACCGTAAAGTGCGTGAATATTTTTTTTTTTTTTTTTAAATTAAAAAAAATAATAAATAAATACATATTTACTATGTCTTCGCTTAGTTATAAATGTAAGAGATTGTTTTAATTCAGATATCACACATCCCTCCACTTCATGTACCAGGTAGAAATGACGATAAAGTTATCGACCTAGTATTTTAAAATCAATTAATAATATGACAATAGTTTTATTAATAAAGTATGTAAAATATAGATATCTAAAACAATCAAATGTCATGTTATCATGTATAAAGGTTTGCCATTGTGACATAACAGCGTGTAACCGTCGATAATGAGAGAGAGGAAGGAGTATAATTACTGTAAGTAGGCTCGATCAAATACAATGGACGTGGCTGTGTCCAAGGAAATACGAGCGAACAATGCGTACAAAAACGTATAATGTTCATGCAGAAAATCGTCAAGTTCTACAAAGATTATAATCTAATGTGACATCCTTCCAATTCCGATTTTTTGATAATCTATTTGAAATGACATCGTTTATAGATATTTTATATGAAGAAATAAATTCAATCAAGTGTATTTTAATTATAATCGATGATACCAAACAAATATTAAAGTGTGTATAACAAATTGCTGAGGTAATCATAACCTGTCTCAAGGGCCCCTCCATCGTCGTGTCCACGAATTATATTTGGCATTGAGTCGTTCAATGATTACAAGCTGAAATACTGAAAATGTAAACAATTACATATCATTTACACGTAACGTGTAATAAAAACACTTAATATGTATAATTTGTAAATTTTATAATAATTCATGTTGAATATTTAGCAAATTTCTTGGACGAATTAAACAAAAGTTCTGATTCAATATTATTTTATATGTAAACAATTTCGAACCTTGTTAGAGGTTAGACGATAGCCAGCGATTATTCCCGACCTGCGTTACATTTGAGAATATAAATTACATTTCTATTTGGAAGAAACAAACAAAAAACGACAGATCATTAAGTCAGAACACCTTTCTTTGAAATTTGTTCACTTATAATATAATTCTAATGCGAAATATGTAACAGTGACCGCTCAAAAATACCGCGGATATTCGTGCTTTGAATTACAAGATGATATACCTTTCTTGGTCACATCAGACGAGCTGATAAATAATTTATCACGTCAACATAAGAACCAAAATCCTTTAACTTAGAGCAGTATAAAAATATCGAAGTCTCACTTTTATGCGTCATCAGAGTTATTTTTTTCACATCTCAATGATCGTAAAACAATTGTCAATGAATTTTCTGTCGCTTTTAAGGAGTACGTGTATGGACTTCCAGCGAAACACGAAAATATTTATACGCTTCTCAGAAAGAAATTATTTCGATTAATGGGTTAATAGGGGCTTGTAGCTGTCAATGGCTAATGTTTAAATATTAGGATATCGTCCTAGCGGTTGTTAAAAATCTGCTGGCTCGCACCGTCTCTTTTATTATTCATTCATAAATGTTGTTTGATTATAATATAAATATGTTATATAAATTACTTTTCAACTCAATATAAAATTTAGAAGGTGCAAAATTTTCTCTAACGCGACCATTTAGACCGTAATGGATAACAGAAATGAAAATATTTTGACAGAGCTGAATGTTCTAGAAAACTCGTCTACATCAGTTAGAATAAATTGTCAAAACTTATCATTGAAATTATACCACCTGTGGTAAAAAAACTCAAGGTCAAAGATAACATGTTCGGATGTTTGTGAGTTTTCTCAAGAATGTGTGTAGGCTTCATTTAATCTATTTCCGGGCGAAATCGTAGATCATAAATTATTTTCAAAACTGTTGCTTATACGTTTCATCTAGCGGACGTAATACCTATATAAAAATTAAAAAAATGTAAGGAGACATTGACTTACTCCAAATGGTACACATACTTATTCAAACCTTTGAAATTTGGACTGAGCTCATAGAAAATCATTTTATTACCACATAACAGTTATTCTAACCCAATTTATAGAGTTTAAATGATACCTTAACAATCACGTCTTCTAATATTACTTCTTCTTCCTCTACTCCTTGACGGATGTATCTTATTTGGGTGCAAAATCAGCTTTCTCTTAATGGATATAACATAAACCTTCGTTATTTTGATTCATTTGGTTCAGCACAGTCCACTTATCATATCAACTCTGCTTTATACAACCACACTCATGATTACTATAATTTCTTTTTTTTGCAAATTCTAATATAAAGCAGTTATTTTTCATTTCCGGTCCTAGTGGTCGGTTTTTAGTGACAGTTCAAACATTTAAACTTTATAATGTAAACCAGATAATATTGTCAAATTAAAGCCAGTGTAGGTGGAAGACTAGAGGGCAGATCTTATTCAAAACGTTGCTGTAGGAAAGAACTTGTGATTCTTTATTAAAATGTTATTTTGTGGGCATATCAAAACTATACACCTACAATAAAAAGGCAATAAGTTTTTGGCACGATGTTGGTTAGGAATGGGAACCATTCTATAGAGAATTTTATATATATACATATATTAGGACTATAATTTTGACAAAACTAATTAATTAATAAAGAAATTTTGACTTGAAAAAAGATTATTGACATACATTCATAAGGACTTCTGACACTTTATTCAAAAATGATAGCAGACTATTCGAGATTTCTAGTATTACGATAGTTTACGTTTTATTTCACGAAACTAAAAGAAACAGACTATCCATAAACAAAAAAGTAAGGCCCAAGCCAGAATACCAAGTAATAGACACTACAAAAAAAAAATACGGTTTAAAAATGACAATTTTTTTTCAGTTCCTCTTTAAATTAATTCCATGGCCCTCACTAAATCGCATTCAACCTTGGCAAAATTACTACAAGAAACAATGAACACAACTGTACATGTTCCACAGCCTTCACTACTAACATGACAGTTGAGACCTTTGCCTTCATTATTACTGCAAATATTTTAATTAATAATCGTTTAAATTATTAAATTCTCAGTAAAATAAATACTGTTTGAGGTATTTGGAACTGTTGTTGCTGTTCCATTTGGAAGTATAGTTTATTTATTAATTCAGCTATTTCTTAAAATCACTAATAAATACTTAAAAAAAAAACATAAATAATATCGTAAAATACCATGAGATTTTCTAATCATTCGTAGATAATTCTTACCCCCAATATTTATTGTCACTCTACATACTAGCGTTGGCAGTTTAATTCATAAACCCTTGCTTCTTATAGTATTGAATTAAAAAAAGGGAAACGCTCCGTACGTAGTGTGACTATGCAGACTTGTGCTACGTTTTCTGATGCGTGACCGTAGACCCACAACCTTAATCTGTTACTTCATTTAAATTATATGTTATATCGCTATTGAATTCATAATTTTCTGCATTACTCAAAACTTAAATTACATGTTGGCGAAATATTTCACCGAATTATCTCAACATATGTACACATATATGGATTTTTGTTAAACTGTCATTGGACTAAGTAATACAAAGAAACCCTTGGTTGTAATCAAAAGACTAGAATTGAAAAAAGCTGAACTTTGTATCACGACAATGTGTTCTTGTTAGTTAGTTGTATAAAATATATAACTTTGAAAACTATAAAATTTGTGGAATATACTTCGTTTTGAGCTAGACAAGTAAAAATGTATTTTTTAAAGAGTTATAATTAGAAATATTTCGACATTATGAGATCTTTGCCAGCTTTTATGTGACGGTAAATTGAATAACCTAATCGATAAAAGAAATAAAAATGCATACTATTACAAAAAAATATGATTCCGGCAATTAGACAAAGTAGGGGACAAAGGACCACAACTCTGATGCTATTTACATGATTGAACTTTAAACCATTTATAATAAAAAAAATTGTCAAAATTTTCTGAGAAAATGTTAGAGTCAGCTGTGGTCATGATCATATTACTACAGCTCGAAGTAACATGTTACTAGAGCTCGAACATGGGCTGGCTCAACACGGGAAGTACCACCCTCTCACAGAAGATCGGCGTAAAGTTTCCTTTATGTCAGCGTTTCGTCCGATGAGTGAGAGAGCCAGTTGACCTTTCTTTTTCCACCCTTTCTTCCCCGGGGTGTTGATGTATGCAATAACCTTTTGCCCTGCTTCAGTCTAAGTGGGTTTTGAGGTGTTGAGCGTGTTTCATTGGCATGGGATCCAGGACGAACCTCAACTGCGGATTGGATCGGATGCCCTTCCGTACTCCGTGCAAGCGAAACACAAAACCTGCTTCTCAGTTAAGATCAAGGGCAATTCTCTTTGACAGGATGGTTATTGGATGATCATCATGCTTCCATCCTTCTTAGGCTGGCAACGCATCCGCAACACTATGTTCTAAATGTCCATGGGCGACATAACTACTTCCCACCAGGAAGGTAGTCTACTCGTTTGGCCCCTTTACCATAAAAAGACTGGCATAAATATTGTAACCCATAGATTATTTGCTTAAAACATAATACACATTTATTCTTTTATACAAAATATTTTATACGAAAATGGCAACTTAGGTAAAGTCTGTGTTTTTATTACATAAATACTAACATGCTCTAAAGACTCGTAAAATGACTTGGTCATCTTTTATCGTACCCATTAATTAGTCTGTAATTTCCAAATCTGTATATTTATTTAAGTGCTATTTAATAATATTGCAACATTCGTTGGTATAAGCTTAGAGTGTAGTGGATACTAATAGTTATAAAAAGTTTTTAGCACCTCGTAATTGCATATAATAATTAATTAACGTCTAACTACACAACAATACTCGTGAGAACTGCTTAACACAAGTTTGAATAATCACACTTCGTACGCAGAGTTTACCGTTCCTCTTTTAATAACCCACGTTAATATTATAATTTGCCAAGATTTATGAATGACACTATGAACGTTTCGTATTTACTGTGACTATACAGACTTGGGGTAAGCGTACTGTTATTGATAAATAAAACAGACGAGAATGCCATTAACTCATTATATTCCTATACATCTCTTAGTAATATGTATGTTTAATATGTACCACATTAATGACAATTGGAATTGTTCATGGCGATAAGGTTCAATTTAGAATGTGCGGAAATATACGTAATGAAGACACGTGTGTACGTTGTAATGGTTTATTTGTTACTAAAACGTTTTAAAATTAATAATTTACAGGTTAAGGGGACTGTATAAAATATACCCACATAGTTATGCATAAAACTAATATTGACTGCTAATAAGGCAAGCCAATCAACTATCTGCTACGTCTCGCCTTAGTGAGAAATATTTTTCAAAATTCAAACACCTCAGATATATATATCCTTTCTCTAAAAACAAAGATTGTTGCTGTATTTAAATTGATAACATTATTTTAATTTAGTAATAGTTATCGATTTAATAACAACTTCAATAAACTTAAAATTTTAATTTAGAACTCAGAACTTAGGTTTTAGTCTTTTAAATCATAACAAGATCATCGGAGGACTATTTATTTATATTAATTGATTTTTCTATTTGCTGATACATATAAGTAAGACAACAAAAACATCACACTTTTATATTGAGATATAATAAAGTTACAATAAATTAATTACATATACAACTAGCGCCATCTATTATAAGTATTGGTTTACTCCGTGGAGGTTCCCGATATGGCCGATAGATGGACCCTGTCTGAAGTATTCGGCAACATTGCCGCTAACACTGCCGTAGGGGATACCGCCTTGAAAAGTAATAAAATATCATATAAATCTATATTTTATTAATGTATACATCAATTATGAACAAAATTGAATACTTATATGTAATGGTTCTCATGGTTTTCAAACAACAAAAGAATCGAGACGAGAGAGGAACACAAACGGTTTAAATTTCTGTTACACAAGTAAGTATTCATATAGGTATTAATATAGAAGTACACTTACAAATATCCTGTTTACTTGGATATTATTCTAAAATAAAATAAAACAATTTTGTTTTTTTTTAATATACCAAAAAGTTGATAAGTATCTTAATTAAAGAAAATTATAAACACATTGCATCCACAAAAACTAAACAATACTAAATTTTGACTATTTTTAATTCTACACGCTTCAAGTCCTCAACAAATAGCTTCTATGAATAGCTGAATTAGCTGAATAACAATCTATATTAGAGTTACGTCTAAACCTAACAACAAAACGTTTATTCACACAAGTTGTTGATTAAAGGATAATACAATACTGCGTCTTACCATAGGACAGCCCAGGGCCGGGCAAGGGAACATGACCCGCGCTGTCGGGGCTTGGCCTGGCGTCCACCGAGGCCGCAACCAACACGACACATAGCAGGTACATGATCTGAATTAGTTTAACAAATAAAATAAAATTAATGTTATCTTTAAAAATTCAGCCTAAAAAGTAGAGAAATTTTTAGATAAGTACAAAAACTCTTTGAGCAAATTATGTCTTCTTATAAATTGTTTACATTTATAACTAAAATTATAACATTATAAACTTTAAAAAATTAATACGGGCAATTTGTCTATGATAATAAACTTAAATGACAGCTTCAAAAGTTGTTGAAATTATATTTTCATTGTCTATGGCTCTTGACAGACTGATAAATAAATTCAAAAACATAAAATAACTGTGCACGTCTTTGCAAGGATGAAGGCCACATTATAAATTAAAAAAATAATAATAAAAAAAATACATTGCTTAATGCTAATGACAATCACGACATAAGGTCGACATACAATATGTCATTGTCTTTCAAGTAACATTGATCCGATTACGAATAAAAATATACAATTAAAATTTACTCTCGATATAAACTAAGGTTTAACTTAAGGTTATTAAAATTCAGGTTATTTTATTAATACTAATAAATCAGATAGCTGATAAAATTTTACCACCTGAGAAAAGATTACGAAAAATCTTCGCATTATTTATTTTTTATTTTAACCTACAGTTATAGCACCCTTAGTACAAGTTTTTATATTTTACTTAGAAACGTATAGTTCCAACGTCCGTGTTAACTTGACATATAATTTATTTGGTAAAGCCATAAGCTATATGACAGTAAATTCGTGACAGTTATATCAGCGTCCTTTAAATGTATATGATAATATCAAAAGCTGTCAAACACTTACCTGGCCTAGAAAAATACCTTGAACTTAAATCACGAACAAGCAATGTTAGGTGGTTGGAATAATAAATTACGTTTATCATTAAAGACTTAATATTTACAAAGGTCTCTAGTATAAGTTATATTTGTAGAGTAAGCTAAAGATATTGTTAATTTTAACCAAACAATTTAACTTGAAACGAAAATCTTGTAGAAATTTTAATTACTATAATCAAGTATTTGTTCATTCAATTTTCTTTTATTATATGACGATTTTTCTCGGTCATACTTGTGTTATTTAAAAAGCTTTTAAATCGCATTAATTTTATTAACCGATAAATTGAACCAAATCGATAGAATAGCAGCAACAACTGAATCAAAAAACTATCTCGTAAAATATTAAGACAAAATATACAGTGAAATAAAATAAACTAAACATAGAATACGGAAGTAGGAAATATACATATATTTTTACCAATAGAACCTCCTTGGTCAAAATTGAAACAACACAAACTAGTGAATAGATCGGAAGAATTTTCTTTTGAAATCAAATAACTGGCAGAGTAAGTTAGTTCAAGTAGTTAGTTCAAGTAATTTGGTAACGTATACATATATGTATATATATATACCAAACATATACAAATAATGTTTAAAAATAAATGGTAACTTGGTACACTTAACATGGAATTTAATTGCACGTTATTATTGCACTATAAAATTATTAATAAAAATGTATCCAAATAAACAGACCTCTTTGAAAGCCGCCATAGTTATTACTAAAACGACGCGGGCTCGCGGCTGTCTTTTTATATAAATAATACGGCCGCCAACTACAAAGCTCACCAAGTTTCCCGTTAATTTACAAGTCACTTTTCATTAATAGGTCTTATAAAACAATGTTGATCATATCATTTAATATTATTATAGGTCAAAAATAATAATAGCAGCCTCATAAATATTTATTTTGATCGTGTTCATCGCTGAAGGAAATAAAAGTAAAAAGGTACGTTTAAAACCATTAGAATATTTGTCTTTCATGATCTTTGGATCAACACACACATATTACTTGTAATATTTTACTAGATATATGTTGAATATTTCAATAAACGTGGATTTAACCTCCGTTAATTATATTGCAGTTATTTATTATATATATAAATTGCTTATACAACTGGTTTCGATCCTTGTTTCCGTTCAGTTTGAGGTCGTTTGTAATTATTGTATAATAATATTTTTAGTTTCGAACAAGATGTCAGTGTTAAACTTTTTCAGGCCATAGGAATTAGTGAACGATCAAAATATCGTAATAGGGAAGCTGTAGTCCTTGGACATCTTCCAAGTGAAGGTGTTTACAGAAACTCTGGCCAGCTTGCTGAGGCAGCAGAAACCTTTATATTCTATCCAATTTTTCTATCGTTATGCTACATGCGGAGCTTTGTTCATTTATTATGTAATTTAGTATTAGCGTAGTTTGTACCTACTTAACTGTCCTACTTATTTAACCTAGTAGTTAAGGTATTATTAGTAAAAAGTTATAGTTACTAGAATCTTTAAGATGTCTCTGATACGTTTATAGTTTAATGTACATACCTGCCAGTAACTTCCCACATGTCTACATTTCTTATTTCACATTCAACAACCAACGCTAATATTATAATTGTCAAGGTGATAGAGCCTAGGTGTGGTCATGTAACGACTGCTCGAACATGGGCTGGCTCGACCGGATGAGTACCCTCTCACAGAAGATCGGCGTGAGGTTGACTTTAATGGCTGCTTTCGTCCGATGAGTGAGGGCGCCGCTCCCTCTTTCCCCGTTCCCACCAATCAAGGGTGGTAATGCAACCACAAAACTATGTTGCGGACGTCCATGAGCGACGGTAACTACCTCCATCAGGTAGGCCGTCTGCTCGTTTGCCACCTTTAGCATAAATAAAAAAACAATAACAATGTGCTAAATTGTATGAATGAAAAACCTGCACGAGCATCGCGTGTAGCTGACGATGCAAAATTCTGGTAACCATGACGTTTCTATTCCGGTTTCGAGTCAAACGGAATAAGATTACTCATGCAGACTGCTGTTTTTACACCAAAAATAACTATTTTATATACATAAAGCCTACAATCAAAATAGTTAAAATTCTAAAAAGAGGCTGCTAAGCTATTTCTTTATTAATTAATACGTTCTTGGTCGTATAATTATAATTTTAACGGTACAAGGATATGAATAATTTTATGTTTATCGTAGAAACTGCTTTCTTTTGGTTTATCTTACATCAATGAATTTAAATCCATATTAATATATCATAAAGCAATAACTAAATCAATTAAATGAAACTAGTACTATTCGGATATACTGCGCGGATTTTATTATTTAAACTACATAATCCCGACGTTTCGGTTACTTTGCAGCAACCGTGATCACGGGTAGACGAGATCTCGATTTTATTAAATAATAAAATCCGCGTAGTATATCCGAATAATACTAGTTTCATTTAAATGAATAAAACTCGCGAAAATCTTAGATCTCATTATAATAACTAAATCAATTTGTTTTAGGCAACGCTCTCTCTCAGTGCGTTCCTGTGTTGTGTAATGTCATAAAGCGTAACACTAACTTCGTTTACTATTCATTACATTATTCTTTACTTAACAATATACTTAAAATGGTTTAACGTAACCAATTGCGTAAGTCATTACGCAATTTTAACTTTTTAAATGATATGTCGTTTATTTAAATGAAACTAATATTTTTCGGATAAACTACGCTTGATATATTTAGTAAAAAACTACATACTCCCGACGTTTCGGTTACTTTTCAGCAACCGTGATCACGGGCCGACGAGAAATCACGATAAATCACGCGTAGTTTATCCGAAAAATATTAGTTTCATTTAAATGAATAAAACTCGCGAAAGTCATAGATCTCGATGTCATTTATTTTCAGCAAAATATTAATCACACTTCTCCCTCTCCTCATTCACTAATGATTTGTGGAACTTATTATCCACGTAACAGGATGTTTATATAAAAAAAAATCTATAAAATGTAAACTATTTATATTTTATAGTATTCGTACATCGATGGCATCTAAGATATAGCATTTTTTTTTCTGTAACTAAGTAATAAACATACACCCGATACAAATTTACGGATACCTAAGTAAAATTCAATAAAAACTATCACTTAAAAAAAAATTACCGCATTTCTGGTGACACATATCTTTAATGTTATCCGAAGTAATTTGTCGGGTATTAGCGTGGTTTACTCCTATTGAATTAATAAACTAGTGGTGCCCGCGACTTCATCGTGCTATTTTTTCTTATTAATTTCAATATTAATAGTAATAGGTACATGTTTAAAGACAGAGGTAGCTTGTGCTACTTTTCATTACATCAACTATCTAGCATTGAAAGTTCTTTCAAAATCGATACAACCGTTAAGAAATTAGAAGTAATAAGCAAAGACAGACCAAAATATTTTTTATGATAATCTTTTATTGGTTTAACTTGTTATATAGTAACCTTATAAACATATGTATAAAGTGAAATAATAAAATGAACTGAACATATCTACTGTTTGTGTTTAATCTATAGATGACATCAAGACAATGTGTCTATGACTAACAACTGACACATCATAGTTTAATGACATCTAAGACTTTCGCGAGTTTTATTCATTTAAATGAAACTAATATATTTCGGATATACTACGCGGATTTTATTATTTTAAAACAACATAATCCCGACGTTACGGTTACTTTTCAGCAACCGTGATCACGGGCAGACGACATCATGCTTTGCTAATATACAAAGAATGAATGACATTGAACAAATGTCATTACTGATTACTAATTACTGTAACCAAGACGAACAAGCATTTAAACGTCATTAGATAAACGGTTTGATTTAAAATGCTTAAGATTTTGTATGCACTGACCAAGTGTGTTTACCGTTTCTCGCTCAATAAACTACGTTAATAGGTACTATAGTCGTTAATGTGTGTAGATTAATAAATAAGAAACTATTAAAGCTCCGTATGCAGTGTGAGGCCAAGTAGGACTATCTTTTATAAGAAGGGAAGTAAAAAACATTACATACAAATAAAAAAATGCGGAAGACGCCTGGGGTTTGAAAATAATTTAAAACGGAAATCAAATAGCGTCTTTAATCTTCAATGACACACGGTTATGAGTTTTTTTAAAGTCATTATAAGTAGTATGGTTGAAGGAATAAAAAGACTCATCAAATTATATTATTTATTTATTTAATATAATCATAACATGTATATAAAATCTCAAATAATAATATAAATTATCAATAAAATGTATTTATATACACATATATGATTAACCTATAACTTTCTTAAATAAGCATTTACTTTCATAACTAAAATATATATATGTATGTTTCAATAACAAATATATATAATCTATAGTGTTTATATATAAAGAAATTAAACAAATATGTTTTAGAAAAGACTCGCATGAATCTAGAACCGAGACGTGTAAACTTACAGCAATAGCCGCTTTATATTAAATAACAAAACCCAAGACTACATCTGATCGTGATTAAAAAAATACAATATTTTTCAATAAAAATATTATGGCACAGGAATATAACGTTCGTTTTCTTAGTTTTAATATTAGCTGCTATAATGGCAACACTGAAAAATCTCTTTTTTTTAGGTAGTTGCTACTGCTTGTTTATCTGTATTGAAATTTAAATACATCACTTTGCAGTTAAACAATAGACGAGACACAAGGTAAGGGTAAATAAGTAGTTGGAGGTATTATAATTATCTTTTTAATATTGTTTTATTTCTCATACGTCTAATAACTCACCTGTACAAGCCCTTGTCTAAGATAGACACTCGTATTTTTATCAACCCAGGCTCAGGAAGTAAAAGGCGAGGAAGGCTAGAGTATAAAAAGCTCCGCTAAGGACCAGTAGAGCTCGAACGGTTCGTTTTTGTGTGAGGGTCGGGTGTTTGATTGTTGTATAGCGCTCCGTGTTCAGGACCTTACGACGAAGAACTGCGCCTCGGGACGAACCATAGGGCTCGTACACTGCGTAGGGCGCCGTACTGCTGTAGACCATGGATAGGGCGCTGATCGGGCGAGAGGAAGCGTTGTCGGGACGAGCGAACTCCGGCCGAGGAGCCGGCTCCGAGTCGGATACCTGGGGAGACGGGGACTCACAACGAGGGCGACGCTCAGGGGACAGCAGACCCGCGGCGGGCGGGGAACCCTCCGCCGGCTGGCGGTAGTCGAGAGGAAGGTGACGGGCGGGATACAGGCTCTGGGAGTCTAGAGGAGACCCGAACACGCGAGGCACGTCCCTACGACCACGACGAATAGACCCGTAACGGACCTTCCGACGAGGAGCAGGCACTCCGACATCGACCAGCACACCGCCGCCCGGGACGAGGTCACACGGAACACTGGGCAGTGGAGTGTAGTGAACAGTGGGGCCGGAGGACTGGGGCGTGCCGGTGTGGAGCGACAGGCCGTACAGGAAGTAACGGTCACTGTACACGACTGTAGACAGGCTGCCGGAGCGAGCGCTGGGAAGCAGGTTGTAGACTCGCGAGAGACGGAGAGACCGGGCGGAGTGGAGCGAGCGGGGGCGGCGGCGGGGCAGCAGGCGGCGCAGGGCGGTGGAGCGCCGGGCCGGGGCGGGCGGCCGCTCGTAGGGCTCCGCGTACAATCGGCGCGGCGAGGGCGCACGCTGCGCATGACGCACGCGGCGCGGCCGGCCGCGTAAGGTACGTCAGTCGAGAGGGAGCGGTCGAGCTCGGCGCGACAGCTCGAGATCATGGAGCACCTCTAGCATGCAGGACGAACTCCAGGCCTGGGTGCGACACGAGTCCTTACAGAATGCGCCTCCGGCATTGGACAGCTCGGGCAGGCCGCGCCACGGGGACGAGCGCATCTCTGCCACAAGCGGGGCGAGGGCCGCGTATGCCGCCGCCACGGTCTTGGAGAACTGACCGTTGTCGTGAGCGAAGGCGAGCCGCGCTCTGAGGTAGAAGCCGAGCGGCCACGTCCACTCCGGGCCCTGGTGGTAGTTGAAGCCGTGTGCAACGCTCGGGTCCGAGCTGTTGTCCGAGTTGTCGTAGTTGGGACGGTAGGCCCAGTCCTCGGGGTCGAGGGTTTTGAGACCGAGAGGCCCGACCAGCAGTTTCTCGACATTGTCCAGGGCGAGCCAGGCGTGTCGCGGGTCGAACAATTCTGGCGCCAAAGCCATGGCGACGACGTAGTTGCAGCGCAGTTGATAGTCGGCCCAGGGCTGCGAGGCGCCGTGCGTGTCCTTGTAGATGGCGCGGCGGTGCACGAGGTCTGGGCGCTGGTCGGCGGCCGAGGGCGCGGCCGGGACCCAGAAGTGTCGTTCGAAGGAGCGTCGTATTCGATCCGCCCACTGGGAGTACGTCCAGGCGGTGAGGGATCCGTCTCGGTGCCGCCTCGCCACGCCCGGGTACGGATACTTAGCGGAGCGATGCTGTGCCGCCAGCCAGGACGCGACGCTGTACGCCATCGCGACGAGCTCCACCGCGCTGCCGTCGCGCGGCGTGGCGGGCTTCCCCCGCGTGCCGGCCGTCTCCGACGAACCCATCTTATCCATCCACGTCCCGCAATTGGCTTCGTTTCCTCCGAACGGGAACCCGGTCTCGGGGTCCACGCCGATCTGGATGTTGAAACCCTTGTCGGACATGTGTGCGTCTATCTGTCGGCCGGCGTTGCGCTCACGAAAGACGAGACCCTAACAGCGAATTAAACGATTAGAGTTTTATGCAATCCTGGCGACATATTATAATGGCATATGATTTAAGAACCATTATGAAACACTAATTACCTGAAAGTGAACGTCCAAGGCTTCCTGCATAACGTCATGCAGCGGTTGGTCCGCAGCCCCTGGGGGTGCAGGCTCACTGTCGTCTTTGGGGAATATACGAGACACCGGGTCCGTCAGGATAGAGTAGCCTTGAGGGGCCTCCGTGCAGTACTGGGATAGAACATTTTTTACTTAAGACTAAATTCTCATTTTTGTGTGACGACCAAAGTTATGGCTAACTTTATGATTACCTGTTTGATGCTCTGCAGCCACCACCACACCGCATCGCGACAGTTGAATCTAGCGTTGCGACCTCCGTCCAATAAATTAGGTATCAGACCGTGTCTTAAACAAGCAGCGAATCCTAGTATATGGAAGCGCGCGTCCTTGGGAGAGTAAAAATTATATGTAATTCAGTTAAAAAAAACATAAAGAGAAAGAATATAAAATTCATACTTGATAACGGCCCGTGAGTAGGAACATTCCTCTCAGAGCGATGAAGGTGTCTCGACCCCAGCATCTCATGTAGCCCACGGCAAAGTGAGGCAGACCGGCCGACAGGGACAAAGGACGAGCCGGGCGGAGCATCGGCAGGGAGGGAGACATGGCCGGCAAACGAGCGGACGACACCGCACCGGCCAGCTGGACCCCCGTCAGTGACAACTCACGAGCGACTCCCGAACTCAACGCGACGCCTCCCAGACGAGCCAGGGCCGCGCGCTTCACGGCAGCTATCATACAACGGACAGTGACCTCGAAGTAGGCCGGCACCAGAAAACGCGGTAAATCACCGACCGGCCTCAACGCTTCTCTATAGATCGTCGCCAGGGCGGCCAGTCGCGGGTCAGACTCTAAGCGCCGCCATTGGTAGTCGAGCAGCCAGTCGCCAGCGCGGAGGTTGTCACATAGCGCGTGTCCGAGGTCGTCACGTGGGGCGACTTCCTCCAGCAGTGAAGCCACGCCCTGCAGCCCAGCGTATACGAGCGGACCGTGACCGGGCACGTCGTACACTCCGCCCCCACAGCGCTCACGTTCCTCCGCGTCACAGCAATATAGCAGCGCGTTGAAATCTCCTAGATCGAGGTCAGTGAGTGCCGGCGACAGACCCAGGGGATCTGTCGCTGGATGCTGGCAGGTCACTCGTCTGAGAGCCGCCAGCGCCCCCGCTTGCGAGGAATGTGGGGCCACACGCACCGCGACCACCGTCCCGGGGGGTAGCACGCCGAACTCCAGCACAGTATAGGGACCGTCACGGCGTTCACTAACAAACACGTTGGACTGCGCCAACGGAACGCCGCAGCGGACGCTGGCCTCGTAGTCGCTGAGACCGTTGATGTGCTGCGGGTGACGAGAGAACCCTCCGCACGTCTGGAACGGGCGACCCGTGCTTCTACAACGTACAATCTTACATTAGTCTCGTCCATTGCGTACAATATCTGTAACTATTTAGCGCACGGCTAGTCACCGCACCTGTGGTCCTTGTGTCTCAGCACCGCCTCCAAAATAATTTCCTCCAGTTGTCCCTCGAACCGTAACGGCTTCACGTAGCGGCCGGTGGAAGACTCGTCGGGGGCTTTGAAGGCGGTGAAGGCGACCAAAATAACAGACTGAAAATTAAATATCATTTAGGACGATTGTCTCACTATTAATAGCTTTTTAATACGATGTGTGTCACAAAACCTTTCTCGAATGTGGCTCGTGTCTCGTCACAGCCACCACGTCAGCATCCATTTGATCGACGTACACCTGTACAATGAGCGACATGTATTATAACTCTCGCGCTACCCGTATGCACACGTGTCCTGTACACGGATCCCACCTCCGAGTATCCGGAGGCTGCTAGATGTAAATGTAGATCGTTGAGCGCCCGCCTAGCTGCTATAAGGCCGGTGGACGCGTTCACCCCCTCCCCCTCCCCCTCCTCCCACTCCGCGTACAAACGAGCCTCGTCCACCACGTGGATCTATTATACATTACAATATTTAAAAAAATAACGAACAGCAATTTAATAGTATCCCACCATATCTATTTCCTGACACAAATACACGTCTTAATTGATACGGATACAATACAACAGTAGCTATAATGTGATAGTATGCTAGGGTTAAATGCAGGCTGTATATATATACATGGTGGGGCACGAGCTCGTCGTATCCTCTAGTGGAACCGATCGCGCAGCTGGCCATCGACACCAGCGCCGCGGACGGGAGTAGATCGAACACGCTCCTGGGACAGACAGACACACATTTTTTTAACATCAACCGAATAGTGATTTACTGTACTCTAGTGTAATCACACTATCCCAGAAAAGAATATCCGTTCTCTTATTAAGATCTCCAAATGTTATGTTTGATTACTTTCCTGTCGCATGAGTAAATTTATTGAAAGATGATAAATGTTTATCAACAATTATAATATGACCTCTTATCGATCGGCGATGGGTTGTCGTGTGTGAGGTCAAGGAACAAAGCGTGGGCCACTTGAGGCTGGGCGCGGGTCACTTGAGGGGTGAAAAACGACCCCACGGCGCGACCTCCGAAACGATGGACCAGTCGACCCTGCTCGTGGGAGTCCCATGCTGATAGGGCTTCTGTAAGATAATTAATATATTTTTGTAAGAATAATATTTCATAGAATTTCAACATATGCACATATTAATTATCACACACACACACATATATTCATACCGGACATAACCATACCTTTTACAGAAAAACATTAAGACCAAGTTTCACTGGTCATGACCGCTGTGTTTTAATACTCGTCAAGTTACACACAGTAGAAACCATTTAATTGGGACCCTCTTGACCCGTTTCATTTATATTATATAAAGCACGTATGTGTGAGTTACCTCGTATCAGCGACGTTATACCAAGTCTATTGACAAATATGTTGTCGACATGGTCGGAGTTGGTGAACAGCTCCGCCGCTACATACAAGTCGGGTTTGACGTTCCGAGCACAGTCCAGCATGTACTCCGCGACCTGGACGGACATACAGATCACATACCTTCGTATATATAATTATAATTCATTTTTAATAATGTGAGTTATTAATAAATTTTCACCTGGGCTAGTTCTCGCATAATTTTAATTCTAAAACAGTGAAAATTTTCTTATTATATTGTGATATTTCTATGAGATTATTATTTGAAACACAAGAAATTGTGTGTGAAGTTAAAATTTAATGTAGAATATAAAAAATGAGGATTTTTTTCTGAATAATTTTATTATATTGTCATAACGAACATGTAATGGCGTTGAGTGACAGTTGTCCAGTCTGACTCCATCGAAGACCTCGGCTGTTAGTTCTACGTACTGCCGCATGTGGCGCCACAGGAATGGACTGTCTTCCGGCTTCTCGCCGTACCTGGAATAAGATCAGCCTGTATAAACTAGACTCCGAGTGGGCCTTCATCCGCGTGGGTGAACTATTCTAGGGATGATATATTGTGTGCCAAAATACTGTTCAAATGAGATACGACGACATTTTATTCCAGCCCACGCTGCCCCCACCCTTCCTGCGAGTCCTACAAATGCCGAGTGACATAATCAACGCGCGCGTAACGTGACGCCCACCTGAGTTTGACACTGTCTCCCCAAGCGATGAGTTCCCTCCTGAAGTAAACCCGTCCGTCGTGTTCCTTGTCAGCGAAGTCCTGCAGCGGGTCGGAGTTCATGACCCAGCCGTTGTGCGCCATCACCAGGCGGCCCGCCTCGCCGTATATCACGCCTTCCATGTCCGCGACACCACCCAGCGGACCAGGGAACGTGAAATATCTGGAGAAGTTCACATATTATGTAGACGGGACTGTCATTATTGGATATTTTTTTTGGCATACATTATTTCTTCAAAAGGCAGTTCCGTTCGCGTTATGTCTCAAAGCGAAAGCTTTTTACTTTTCTTCGAAATAGGACGAATACAAATCCAATGATAAATTATTGATAGTGAATATATTATACAGAAAAATTGTACAGTTGATTTGTTAAAACCGGCGTTGGGATAGGAAAGTTTTACTAGAATTTTTCCCAATTTTTTTTTATAACAATTAATATTATGATTTATTGATGATAGCGATTAAATCTAATACAAAGTCTGCACGCGTCTGTGTTTCGTTACCTTGGTACGAGAGGATTTTTCTCGCTGACTTCCTCTATCTTAGGGCCGTCTGACTGAAGACGGAAGTAACTGAAATCATTTTTTGTTTATTTTATTATAAAACAACAAGTGAAAATTTCGTGAATATAATTTGCAGAACAGTCAATATTACTTAAATGTTCTTTTCTTCATTTGTTGTGGTTATTATCCTTCTATTCAATATTTTATAAATTACTAGCTATTGGCCGGGATTTCGTCCCAGTGACTACAAAAATGGGCTCAGTGCAAAATGTGTAGTCTATCTCACGAGACTACATTCATGATAAAATGGTTGTACCACAAATTTAACATTGTAAATTAATAGCTTTAAAATTTTAATGTCGTTTCTTTTCTTACACGTTAGTCTTGTAAACTTTTTTATTGAGAACCTAATATAGATTGTAACCTTGGTAGAAAACTTAACAATAAAATCTTTTGTTACAGAGAAACCATTAATGTTTTAATTGATTGTGTCATCAAAATCACAATATATGTAAATATATATATATATATAGAAAAGGTATATGTCTGTAGGCATACTTAAATAACTTATAGAAAGTATAGATCGAAAAATTTTAAACATTCATCTACACGAGGATTATGGGTGTGAATGTGAATGTGTGCGTGTGTGCGTGTGTGCGTGCGCGTGTGTGTACGCACCTCATCCCCGCTACACAGTTCTGCACAGCGGCTCTCAGGTGATCGTTGACGGTGTGTATGGCGGCCTCGTTCAACTGTTCCAGCTTCACGCGGAACTCCTCACAGCAACGCTTCACACGAGCATCCTCGTCGTAGCAGTCGGCCCTGAATTATAACAATGATGTAAAAAAAACTTACCTTCCCTGTTGCAGTGAAACATACAGATATTTACTGTTATAATACTGTGGGGATTACTTCGCTCAATATGAATGAGATACGTCAGGCCGGCTGTCCGATATAAAGCTGAGCAGGGCTGAACGTAAAGCAGTGACCTCTGCACCGATAAATCGGTTACTGGTGTGCACTAACCGACGTGAACTTATACTGAGAGTGCTAATTGAAAAATATATCTTTGAGGCTAGTTCTTAAAGTCTTAAATTTTTTTTTTACTATTGACAATCATTAATATTTTAATAAGAACTAAATAGTGCATCACTATCATTAGATATACGACAATTTATGAACGAAAACCTTAAAACGCTCCGTATTCAGTTTTCAATGCAAACTTATGGTAAAGGGACTTAGTAGAAGTAATCAAATCTAGCATGTACAGAGCATTATCGAGGTTATAGTTGAATAGTCTGCTTCACCTGTACACGTTGTACACCTGGAGCGCTCGGTCCAGGTCTACGAGGGCGGCTCTTCTCCGCCTCTGAGGATCTGTGATGAGACGAAGCTCCGATGACCCGTCTGCGCCGCTTCTCACCGGCGGCACTCTAGTGACGACATCATCATATTATTTTCTGTATGTCACAAAGATTATAGTTTTTGATGTTCCGTACAAAGAGATGAATGATGTTAACTTAATATACAGCACACGTTGATCGGCCGACAGCGACATCTGCCGCCCGTGACGCGCCAGTTCATAACAAACTGTTCCATCAAAATGCAGTCCGTTAGTTCAGGGCGAGCGTACAGCAAACATCCACACATACGTAGTTAATTTTTTAGCTAACTATAAGATTACAGTAACACGATTTAATTGAGGCATACGATATATATGTAAGGTTTTGTCGTGTCGTGTAAAGCTCAACAATAAAGCTGTCACTGAAATATATCTATTATGCATATATATTATAGGATCCATTTTCCACTATCAGTTGAATATAAGTTAACATTGTACTGGACTAACTTGTTCCTCGCCATGTGGTAGAACCTCTCGACCGTCTCGTCCACGTTACAGATATACATCTCGTGCAGCTTCGCTTCCGGGAGACGCTCGTTCAACAGGATGTCGCGGATCACCTGTGGACAACGTAATTATATACATATACATATTAACCCATATGAAACCTCTTAGCAATCCATGGATTCACCGTGCGGGTCCATCGCGTTGCAGGGAGAGGAGCTTTAACAGTGCCTGGGACTTGCGACCCAGGTGTAGGTTTAAGGGGTCCCTATCTAACGCTCACCTCCACTGTCCAAGCTCCTCTCTCTACCTCTCTACCAAACCAAATTTGAAACGATCCTACTGGGGTGCTTTCGAAGTACGTTCCAAGAACGAATTGATGTGAGTTCTGGACAGGCCCAAGTCTTTTAGTAGGTTGTAGAGAGATTTAGCCGTTATACCTCTCGCTCCCACTTCTACCGCGTACAAATTTATAACGAACCTATTCTTAGTGAGTTCGTTTCGTAATACCTACTTGTTGAATTGTATATATATACATATATAATGTTATTAAGTATATTTTAATGTTATATCATCAAATGAGCAATGGTCCATCTGAAGTAAGTGACTGATACCACAGCCTCAGCCTCAGGTAGTTCAAGATCAGGGGACTATAGGAAATGAAATTATGGAATTAGACAGAAAAAGAGAGGACTATCGCTTGAGACTATTTCACTCGCTGTATGAAGTAGCCACTTTATCCTCTATAAGGTCTCTTAATACGCCTACTATAACAGAACTCTATCTTATCAACTAAAATAAGCTTCGAACCTTCCTGTATACAAGAACGGCTGGACCGATTGTGATGCTACTTCACCTCACTGAAAGTTTCTAAAGTATATACTATATTCGATACGCTTACCTCAATTTGTTGATGTGTGTTAATCTTAGTAGGCAGGCGAGTTTCCCGTCCCGATGCGATGTCTTCCCCCAACTTGGCCAGTACAGCATCGAGGAGGGCGGCGGGCCTCAGGTGGGGACATGTGATGCAATTATAAGTGGCTTCCGGATGTGACGTCAGCCATTCACTCTCATTGGCCGTGTGGTTCAACACGACGTCACATATCGACAGCATCTATATAAACATTGGCACACATGTACACACCCTGGATATTCTGATATAACAATAAACAGGGTGTGTACAATTGTAATAGCATGTACGTATTTTAAATAGTCTATCAATATCAATATTATATAATATTTTAATTGGTCATTACTTATTAATTTAATGTATGTACAACATTAAACTATAGATTAGTTGTTCAGCGTTTCATTTCTTATGTTAACCTTCCAATCGTTGCGCATTTTGGCGATGATATTTTCCACGTCAGCGAAGGTGGCATCCCTGCCAGAATTGATGTCGTTGAAGCGAGGGTTCAGCTTGAGCTGGTTCGCCAGGCTGTAGCTTGAATTAGACGCGCCCAGCTCCTGAAAAAAGAGAGCTAAAGTTAAAAGAAACGTTTTATTACACGACCCTACAACTATAGTGTTAAGTAAGCATCTCCTATATATTATTTAAATTTACCAATATCATCTATAAATAACAACAGAGACAATCTTTTGTCTCATCTTGTGGTACTATAAGGTGTAATTGTTATCTGTTCGCGGATTAAATATAGAATTTAAATTTACATAAGAATTTTAACAAGAAAATCAAAGCCACTAACAGTTTGTTTAAAGTCTACACGGAGCTTGTATTGTAGTATGAACTGTCAGTTAACCTGAACGGGAGTGAAGTGTATCATGTTGAAACCAGCTTCGTGAGCCACTCTCAGGGTTTTCATCCACCGTGGCAGGGGTCCCAAACTTTTGGCCAGCACCGTCTGACACATGACGCCGTCCAGCGGAACCTGAACTCCCCCCGCGGAGAGGCTCGGAGCCACGTGGAACCAGCCCGAGCCTTGAGGACCCACCCGGGACTCGCTGGGAAGGAAATATAGGAAAACTGTACAACTGGCAGCCATAAATTTGTTGGATATCTGATGTGAACAATAAAACTATGACAAATAATTCATTTGAAATGTAAAATAAACTTCAATCTGGACAAGTTTCTTTATTAATCTTCGCACCTCGACCAATGAAGGCCTCATCACCACATGATGCTCCTACTTACGGGCTGTCGTAAACGAAGTAGTAGTGGAATGAGCCAGCCTTAGCCAGTTTCAGCTCGCAGTAGAACTCCGTGTCAGTGACCAGGAGGCCGGTACCGAGAGACTCCGAATCCTCGTCCTTCCTCCACTCGAGAGCATAGTACTGGTTGCGTACGAACGCTGGCTCGCTCTTGTCTTCCGCTGATATATATTCTATATTAAAACTAGTTGTTGTCCGCGACTTCGTCTGCGTTTTATTTTTTTTAATTCACGCTATATTTTGTTCATACTAATATAATGGATTAGAAAATCCTCAAGCCTCAGCGACATCTATCGTCTGGGTCACGTGATGTTATATTAATTACATTATTCAACTGTGCAAAACATCCTATGACTTATTTTTTTTATTGGGCTACATTATTGGAAAGTTTTATCAAAATCCGTTTAGTGAATTTACAAAAGAAAAGCAACAGACTTTCGTATTTATAATTTTAATAGTATTTATTTTCTTACATTGATTTGGTGATAGATCTATTACTCACAATTTTCTGAGACGACATAATTTGTGTAGAGGAACACCTTCCGACCGAGCATGCTCGGCCCGGGGCTGAATTGTAAACGGCATCCTTTTTCAAACCTATAACAAAATGACATATATACTTAATGAACATTAAATGGGTTCTGGTCTGATTATATATGACGCGACATAGAAAAAACAAATTTGTGCCCCTCGCTCGACAGAACTGATATCTCATAATAGTTTACTATTTAAAATATAACTTGCGTTAGTTATAAAAAGTTTAGGTTATTACTTAAATTATATGTACAGTAAATTAATAATCTGTTTTGAATAAATTGAATATTACTCGAAACATTTCTGCCGATGCCGTTAACGTGAAAGAAAGGGAAACCAGACTCGGTGGCGTTACGCGTTACGTTACGAAACGATTTATACTCGCATAAGAAGTTATCACTTTAAAATACAGAGGAATTAGACGGTAAAACAATATCACACACTTATTACTTAAGTGTACTTGCTTAGAAATATATATTTTTTTACCTATAGAGAGTAGCGTCTTGATGTTCTCCGTGATTGAGCGTGATCGCACGGACGACCTGCCCCTCCCCCGCCCCCTCGCCGCTGGCCTCGGGCGCCGACCCCCCCTCCGCCTCGCGACTCTCCACTGCCATCTGCCTCTATCACAATGAACATATACTTTACTTTCAAGGCGTGAAACATATAATGCTTGCACCATAATCGTTTTTCTTTCATCAGGATAATAGAAAAATTCTGATATTCGGAACCGTGTCATACGCACAACGAACACACTCGTGACGACGTGCAAAAAAAAATGACAAACTCTGTCCAATATGTGATGTATGAATTCTAATATTGGATCCATCTGTCGGCCGTAACCTTTTCGATGGCGATTTTTTCCGCCTTCCTCGCGTACTCGGTCATCTCTCTTGCGAGCATCGTCCGCCGTCGGATGTCGACCGCCAAGTGGAGTCGCGGGGCAAAGCCCTAACTACTTATAAAACCGGGCTACACACTTCTGAATCCATATACAATTACAGACCTTTGTAAAACATAATAGTATAAAGGGAACATATGAGACAAAGCGGTAACTGAACCATAGCCCATTGTTGGTTACACCGAGTCCTACTGTTGTTATATACAGTTTTACTTTCAACAAATTAAGAATTATTAACACAGTAAGTATTATAGCTATAGCTAAATAATGTGTTAAAAGTATCTCAAGACAATAACATTATAAACACCAGATAATTAGTCCTAAATTAAATTTAAAACCAGTAAATATTAGAATATAACATGTCCCAGCAAAGCCTTATTTGTGTTCCTTGATTTTCTTCCTACCATAACAGCTTAGCTTTGAAACAACACAATATTGTATCTATCTATAAAGTAATTACCTATCTTATAAACGAAAAAGTCCTTAATTTTTAACAGATGCTGAATAATTAAAATTATTCTTGTTACACGGGCATTTTATTTAAGATCTAATAAATAATTTAATATATATATATACCTTTGAACATTTGAACAGTGATAGTTGACGAGATATACAACAAAATATCATAGTATATGTCACAAAATGATATGTATAACTTCATACAGGTTGTATCAAGTACTGCGGTATGTGGTGCTGGAATTATTTCTCATTGTGAACGCAACAGTTCAATGAAAATTGAATTCCATTAAAATGTTTAATTGAAAAATAATTAAACTGAGTTATACATAATTTCTTTGTATAAAATTATTATATAATATATGCTCGATAAAATTGTATTGTTAGAAATTTAAAAACTATGAGTAGACTTATGCAAATTGTTTAAATTATTTAGTAAAAAAAATCAAGGAAGTACATACGTAATAGTAGCAGATTAGGATATTTAAAGCATTTACTTTATGTTCTCTAAAACAGTCAACATAATATAAAATAATCTACGTATTTAGATCAATATTTTTACGTAAAACTAACTAAAATTTAAGTGTCACATCATTAACATAAATAGCTTTTTAGAAAAATATACAAAAATACTCACACTGTACCTTTACCTTAATGGCAAATCATTAAAGAGGGAAACTAGCGTGCTGGGTTATCAATAAACGTAGGTAATTTCTCTCCAGTTGAACCTCGTCTCACGTCTTACTGTATCAAAATAAATATAATTTTAATCATTGCCGCTTTATCACCGCTTTGACAGTAACCTCAAGGTGACCTCCAAAACATACCACTGTCAAATTTGACAAAACGAAGAATTACCTGTTGAATATACTTCTCCTTATAATTACAACAGTTCAATTAATATGTTATTATAAAAACTATTAATAAACATAACCTCGCTTTTTTAATTAAGAAAGTAACTCATATGAATTAGGGAGGACATTTAATATTTTAATTTATTATCATAATTCTTGTTTTCTTTCAAAACAAATTGATAAATATACTCAAGGTCACCATATTATTTTTACATTAAATAATACTAAAAACATTTTCAGGTTTTTCTGTTTATGAGTTTACTATAAAAGGCTATGAAAAATAAATAAATTGGATATGAAACTAAAAAAATAAATATGATGCTGAATGTATTAATTTTTGGATAAATTATACAAAGTTGTAACGGAATGATTTATTTATTAGAAGCGAAATATATGTACAAATAAATTCTTTTATGATTTTTAACTAATAAAGAAGTATTCAAAAGGAGTCCTTGTAGAGGTAGATCAATATAATTTCAAGTTATATGAGTTGGTTCTATACAATGATGGAAAAAATATACGCGATATGTCAGAATGTTAATTTTTGTTCGCATCCCTTCCTATTAAACAGCTCAAAAGTAATGCGATAGATACTTTGAACATATAAATTCTGGCTTACGAAAATTTTAATACTTATTAATTCTGTATATTGTAATGAATCTCAAGTAAAAATATTTTTTTTTACTTATCAAACACCATGTTATCTCTGTTTAGTATTGTAATGTTCACCTTTAACCTGATTGGATGTGGAGTGATCATTTGCAAAACGTTTAAGTTCAATAATAGGTGTACCTACTTATAATACATATTTTTATTAGTGTCACAAATACAAATAATTTAAGATGAACGTAGTTATAACTGGTGCTTCTGGATTTTTAGGCTCTCGATTAACGGAAGCACTTCTTTCAGAAAATTCAGCAGTTCCTGTGGCTAAGCTGTTATTAGCAGATGTCGTGCGTCCACAACCGCACCTAGATCCCAGAGTATCTACAGTGGCTATTGATTTAAGCCAACCTTCAGCTGCAAATTTAATTATAAAGCCAGATGTTCACATACTATTTCATCTTGCAGCAATAGTCAGTGGTCAAGCAGAAGCAGACTTCGATCTCGGTTTAAGTGTAAATTTCGACGCAACACGAGCTCTCGCTGATGCAGCCCGACACCAGGTCCCTTCTCTACGCTTCATATTTACCAGCACAGTTGGCGCGTTCGGTGGAAATTTGCCACCAATCATAGATGACCTGACGGCTGTTACTCCTCAGAATTCATATGGTTCTCAAAAAGCTATGTGTGAACTATTCCTCAATGATTATGGACGTCGGGGTTTCATGGATGCTCGTATTGTACGCCTTCCCACAATCAGTATAAGGGCAGGAGTGGCGAATAAAGCGGTCACTGCATTCGCTAGTGGAATAATAAGAGAACCTTTGAACGGACTGGAGAGCATTTGTCCAGTGGATAGGGATCTTAAATTATGGTTGTCTAGTCCGAATACGGTGATTAGAAATATTATACACGCCGCTACTCTGCCGAAGGATGTTTTGGGCCCTTGGCGCGTCATAAACTTACCAGGAATAAGTGTTTCGGTGGATGAGATGATAAAAGCACTGCATACAGTGGCAGGTGACAAAGCGACGTCACTTATTCGCTTTGAGCACAATGAGCTGATCGCGCGCATCGTTGGCAGTTTTCCGAATAAATTTGATAACACACGAGCATTTGGCATGGGCTTCATTGCTGATGAAAATTTCGAACAAATGATCCGCATGTACATAAGAGACGATCTGAAGCGTTGAATTTACGTCATTAACCAAAATACGATATCATAATTTAGTAAATTATGATATAGATAAATAAATCGTGTATCAACATAATTATTTTTGTTATCATTAAAATTGTCCTAATAAGATGGCTAAAAGCCGAGCCTCGCTATATAGCCGTTCACAGTTCGTTCTCGGTTTGATAAAATATTATGAAGTAAAAAATGTGTTCAAACTATCCGTAACAGTCAAGTTCCGCTCGAATCCCAGTTCAATCACGATGAGTTTCGAAGAAATTTTTGCTTTGAGCGAGATCGGACTTGTCAGGACATGTACCGATAGTGTGAATATTGTTTCGGGTTCATTCAGCTAATGCCCGCTGAAGATATAACACATCAAATGCAATTAACTTCAATACTTTAAATAAAATTTTATTTTTAATTACATTTTAATTGTATTTGAATTATATTGTAGTAAAGTAAAATTTTGTTTGCACCCATATTCTTCTCAATACTTTGTTTTCTTCTCTTCTTGATAATATTATCTTTATCATCTACGTTACGAAATAAATATTACGAAAATATAAAAAAGGTTTTTTTTTTTGGTTATTTCAATATTTTTTCAGATTTCGTCTTTTCTTTAAAAAATATAGAGCTGTCGACTTACCTATTCAACCATTTGTTTAGTCAATATGTCGTTCACATACGAAAACAAGGAAATATAAGGGATACAAAAATAAATAGAAATAACGTAAATTCAAACATCTGTATTTCAAGTGACAGTTCAAATCAATGATTAGGTCGAAAACAAAATTTTAACAAAGTACTGCGACGAGTTTCAGTTTGATTGGATAAAGCCACCAGTAAAGGAAATAAATTAGATTTGTAATTTATACGAATTAAAAATATAAAATTTATGAAACAAATTAACATAACGGCCAATCGGTGTTGGCGCCGCGTGTACCTTTTTCCAATCAACGCATCCGCAGGGTTTAAGGCTAGCAAGTCTACACTTAACATTATCATAACACTTCATTCTTCAGCAATATAAAAGTATTCAAACCGATCACAATTTTATGGCAGCTCCACGGAACCCCGTGCAACACTCGGCCAGCAGTCCGGACCGGCATACGACATTTCATAGGAGCGCCCTTCCACACGAGACGATACAAAGCGAATTTCATTCATGATTTGTAACGATGCGCCTACCACACGTCACCACTCGAACCCCTCGGCGGACATGTCACACACGATCCCGTCTCTCACGCATCGCTAATATTTCATTTCAATTAAAATTTATTCTTAACTAATGAGACGCGGGCTTTGACCTTTGCTGGTTCAAAAAAATGCAAAAAAAAAAACAATCACATAACAGACTAGCATCCGAAAACGTTATCGAATGTTACAACATTTTTATTGCAAAGGAATAGGCCGTGAACAGAATGCAATCATACAAATAAGCTCCATTTCAAAATAAAGGATTTCATAAATCCAAAAATAATATATATTTTTTTTAATCTGTAATCGTAATAAAGTCTGTAGATCGGCACGACTATCTCGGATAATACGATTTTAACGACCCACGTCGGTCGCGGCGACCGGCCGCACGAAATAAACTCACAAATACTCTACATCTCGATAAAAACTATTCAGTCGTTTTTATTTATTCATAAAAATATATATATTTAAAAAGGCTCAAATAAAACTGTTACAGCTACGAGTACCGTTCACATAAAAACTGCGATCGGATGTATCACTGGAGGGATGCCCGTCGGCGCAGGCTCGGCGAGACGCGGAGGAGCGAGCCGAGGGAGAGTCCGTCACTGATCACACGCGGCCTGGTAGAGGGGAGGGTCGGGCGCTAGTGCACGGGCAGCGGCTCCGCGGTCGCCAGGCGGCGGCGGAGCAGCTGCGAATCGGTGGGAGGGGAGAGGCCGAGCGGGGCGCAGCACCCGGCCGCGCGCTCCAGCTCGTCCTCCAGGATGCTCGCCACCGCCTCCGGGCTCGGCTGGCACGACTTGCTGCAGCGCAGCGCCGCCGGCCGCTCCATGTACGAGTAGTTCATAGAGAAGTGCTGCTGGATGACTCTGTTCACCGCCATCGCCGACTCCGCGAAGTTAGAAAGATTTCTAGCCGACATATTCCTGCGACAACACACGTTGAACATATAATATTTAAAATTTAAGAAAACGACTGCATTTTGAGTGCCTGTTAAGAGTCGAGGAGACTAACCGCTTGATATTGTGCGGTGTTCGCAGCGGAGGGAAGGAGTTGCGTGAGGGCGCGCCGGCGGCTGCGTCGGCGCGGCGCAGCCAGGGGTGCTGCAACACACGTTCGGCGCTCAGGCGGTGAGACGCCTCGCGGACCAGCAGCTGAGCGATCAGGTCCTTGGCCTCGCTAGAGATATGAGCCCACTCTTCTTCTGGGAACGTGTAGCGACCCTCCTGTTGGACGAGACATTTTACACATGTAGACTACTATTTAATTGTTTGCTAGTTTCTGCCCGCGACTTCGTTCGACTACGAGGTGGGGTGCAGAGAAATTTATAGTGTATTAAGCAATAGATATCTCAACCTCTTTAGTCTGCGTCACGTGACTTCACTTAAAATACAACTTTTACAATGTGATCCCCTGGGAACTACACGGAAAATATGATATATTCTACATAAAATACTCGGGGGTCTAAGGTACATTAAAGTGAAGTTTCATCAAAATAAGCAGTGGGTTAAGTCCATACACCCTCCCAATCTTTCTCGTTACAATACTAACAGTAAGCTAGGTAGCCCACAACAGAGTATATCTCATTAATACCTGTATAGAAGTGAACAGTAGGTCTTGACAGGCCCGGCAGTTGTCTCCACGCTCCCAGCCGCAGTCTGAGCCGCAGTCGGCGCGGAACGGAGGGTAGCCGCAAAGAAGAATATACGCTATAACGCCCAACGACCAGAGGTCGCAGCGCTTGTCGTAGTGAGTGGCCGCCGAGCCCGCGAACAGAGAAACCACCTCGGGCGCCATGAACTCCGCACTACCGACCTGTGAAATAACAGAACATAGAACCATTAATTAAGCAGTATTAACACACGATGCGCAGTCCGTCGCAGTGTTCGGGTTGTTTAAGTAACGTAGGCCACAAGATGCTCACCGGAGTCATAAGTTGCGGTGTAGCCAAGGGGCTGGCAAGGCTAGAGGTGAAGCTGATGCCGCTACCGAGATCGAAGTCGCATATCTTGACGGGGCAGAGCGAGTCGCGGTGCACGCAGAGTATGTTCTCCGGCTTCAGGTCGCGGTGGGCCACGCCCTTGCCGTGCAGGAAGTGCAGCGCGTTAGCTATCTCGCGTACGATCTCGGCAGCTTGCGGTTCAGAGAAGTATTGATGCTCCTGGATTCTCGATAGAAGCTGACCGCCGTTGATCTGATACCAAGAGAAGACATTATTAGCATTTCATCACCGACGTTGTACACAGCGCGTCCTCAGAGATTACCATAGAGCTCGGTTTACGATTATATCATTAGAGATATATATAAGAAAATATTGTTAAAGGAATTGAAACTTTAATTGATAGCCGTTAAAAATTCTTAAACTAATATAATTATTCGCAAACAATACGTTGTGTGTCCAATAAGAGAACAGATCACGTTATTTGCCTAGCGCCCACTAACTTGGCCTTGCTTCGTGGGTCTTAGTGACAATGCGCTATATAAGTCACTACAAACCGGCTTCTCTAACCCGCCCTAACCTGATTGGACGCCATTTGTTATTCTAGATACATTGAACAGATCCCACTAACTATTTAGTGCACTGCCAAAACATTACAGTAATGCTTTTTAGTTTGAAGAATACTGTATCAATATATGTGTATTTATATACTAATATTTTTGTCATCCGCTATAACTTGTTTTGTCAGGTATTGAGGTTTTTTTTTCATACATATGGTTTAAGTCACATATTTTTTTTAATCTGTGATGTTAATAGTTACCTTTAAAGAAGTTTTAATATGAATAACAAATAAATAATAAATCTTCAAAGATAACATTTAACCCCGGTCGTTATATAATTGTAAGATTGTTATTTTTTCTATTCATATCTCACATTCCTTGGTCATTAACAAAGCAATGATCCCGTTTGTTAAAATCATTGAAAACAAAGCGCCAGTCAGTTTAAACAGCTGTAGATCTCTTTGGCGACTCGAGCTTTATATATAATTTACCGAAACATACAATTACAACTCACTGGTTAATATAAATATACTTAGCTGTTTATGAAACGGCTTTAAACCCGCACAGGTCGAGTCATTGCTCTAGCGGAAATACAGTACTGGGCAATTTGATTATTTCTTTTCTAAGCATTTTTTATTTTATTAATCAAACATTTCTTTTATATTATTAATATTATATTTCTTCTGTACATAACTCATTCTTATGTAATCATTTATATTTTCGAGTATTTTTACACTTTTTCTTATAATTTTACAACCTTGTATAGTAATTAAAGTGATATTAGTATTGAGAATATGGAATTTCTATGAATCATCGGACGTCGCCTATCTAAATCCACGCCACGAGTAGACTAACTGACGTAGTTAATATCTCACCTTCTCGAAGACAAGATAGAACTTGTCCGTGTCCTCAAAGAATTCTATGAGCTGGATTATGTTGGGGTGTCCCTGGCAGTAGTGGAAGGTCTCCACCTCCCGGAACACCCGGGCGCGCGCGTGACCCGGCACCTTGTCTATGATCTTCACAGCGAACTCCTGACCCGTGTAGATGTTCACGCACGTCTGTACTGAAGCGTACGCGCCCTCGCCCAGTACCTCCCCTGTCAGCTTGTAAAGGTCTGCAGACGAAAAACACCATATAAATTTACCTTCCTACTTCGTTTCTGAATTCCTATACTTTTAGAGCTTCCTCTTAGCTACAAACATCCATACACAATCATAACATTTTGCATTTATAATATTAGCAGAATTATTGCGCTGGAGAAGATTCTTTGTTTATTCGTATTTCGTTTTGCAAAAAAGGTATTCTTGTATCTATTAAGAATTTTTTACTAAGCAGTTAGAAAAGAAGAAAATTATGAAACTGTCCAAAGCCATGCGTCATGCGTCATGAACATGAGGGATTTTGTTTTAATTTTAGTTGCGCATGTCGCTGAAGCCTTACAAGCGAAAGGCTTTCGTTGCACCCGTTTAGAAATTACTTAAGTACATACGTACTCGTCACATTTGAATATAAAGACTATTCGAACGACACTTTCATACGCTTATAATAGATACAATAGCTCGTTAGGAATAAGTGGATAATATGTTGAAATTCATACAGAGAATATGGAACGAAAAATCCATTGACATGACCGGGACTCGAACCTGTAAGCTTGGGAACATTGTTCCAGTTGTTATATGACTACCTAACGGTTATCTTACCTTGGAAACATGAGGTGACGACCGAGCTGCCGGAGCGCTTCTTCCTGCGCCGTTTCCTGCGGGCCTCTTCCTTGCGTCGCTGCAGGTCCTCGCTGTCAGGGATAGCCACTGGCGCTGAGGACTCCGCCCCCCGAGGAGCCTCGTCACACTCGCGCTCGCTCCCTGACTGACTGCTGCCGCGACCTACGCCTAAAAACACCATACATTTAGTTTAATTAACCCTGTTTAAAAAGAAGTTTTTTTCCATTTACAACTACATCATATTTAAATAAAATATTCAATCAGATTTTCCGTTAGGTCGTCCATGGATCAAATTCCACTCCACAGCTATTTCCTACAGCATTGATCATTTTACTCGAACGTATTTTTTCTAGGTACATACTGCATTTAATCTTATAGCACTCTTATTAGGGAAAGTGTGCAATTTACCGAGCCAGTTGATAACGATCTGGCATGTTGATTTAGTGAGGGTGTTATCCAAAGAGATTATTTGATCAATCGAAACCTCCATGAACGAGAAATATTGCTAACCGAAATCACATGTTCATATTTAGTTTTGGCATTAAATTTGTTATTGACACTTATCTGTCATTGATATTTTTTGAGCTATTTCAAACAGATAATATATATGATAATATAAATATATATATAATAAAAAGGATTAATTCAAAGGCCGAAACAATAGTGGAAATGTTACGAGGTCATTCCATAATAGGGCGGAAGATTAGTTAAATCATGGCTTTCCTTTATTCTCTATCAGTTAAATATTTTTTTCTGTACTAGTCCAATTATCATTTAATTTCCTGTGACAACTATTGTTTATTTCAAAGCCCGTTTATCTGGCCAACGTCGCACAGTTCTAGAGGTTGGTCGTTTTTGTTTTTTATGCTATTATAATCCAATGGACTCATTCAATCATTTATTATCAAGCATGACCTCACGTTATCTTAGCTATCTGCTAAGATTTTGTTTGTTTTTATTGAAAATCTTACTAGTTGACAAAAAAAAACGGTGAGTCATGCGTAAAAAACAGTGATATTATTCCACGCAATTTATAAAAGATTCGTCTATTATGGTTACCGAGTTCGAAGGAAACACTACAACTTTCACTTCCACACGCATTATTCATAACGAGCAGAACGCTGTACCCACAAGATGGCGTACATGCGAATGAATATCACGATTACTTCTTAGATATGAGAAAAACGCAGTGTTTTAACATTATCCTAATATTATTTTGTGTTACACACCAATCACGATATCCCTACTGTGAGTATAGTTTAAGAATAAAATTTCTGCATAACAACGCATTCTGAAAACAATAAAAGCCGACGTACAACTCTCACTGCGCTCTCCTTGTACATTGTTACAACGTTTTCACCGCATATAACATTTGAATTTGAATAAAAAAACTATCCAAGATGTGCTAATGACTAGGCCCTTTGTATCTATTGGGGACAGGCGATGTCATCGACAAATATTATTCTGACGCGCGACGTGGCTGCATCTCAGTTGGCAAACAAAGCGGGTTGAACGACCTGCATGGCCCAGCCGCACCCAACGCTGCGTATGCGCATATGTTTGTACGGGATCGCGCCCACGTTACGCGATCGTTCTACTCGGGGCCTTTAAACGTTAATGATTTAATATCTTTTTGTTTATCTTATCTTTTGGACGTAATTCTGTTTCATTCTTTGTTGTTACATAGTATTAATACTTAATTCGCTCAATTACGGACAGAATACGATTAAATCAGTTATGTTAACATTTAACTAATATGACATCTAGTAGAAAATATTTATATATTGCAACACTAAAACTTAATTTAGTTTTTGATTAAATGACTAGTATAATGAACTGAGTAAGTTCTATAGTAATGAAGTTACATATTACGTAAACAATATTTGAATTGTCTTCCTTATTGACACCTTCCTTAACTGTGTAACATATTGGTTGACTTCCTTTTAGTCGAAAGATTTGTTGATACTTATTAGACTAATACGAAACTAGTACTTTTTCTATTACAGCTGGGTAATGCTTTGCTACTATCACACCTAATTGTAAGTAGAGACTTGGTCTTAGAAGGTAACCATACTATCTCCGAAAACCTTGCTTGTATCCTTGTGCTATGAACACCCTGAAACGCAATCGAGCTTCATTGATAAATGTATGAAGCACATTTTTGTTTTTCAAATATGAGTGTAAACATGAAACATACAAAACACAGGATATATAGCGAAGAGCAATAAAATAGTGATTGTTACAATCAAGCTAGAGACGCGCCCACGTATGAATGTCTGGCAGCTTCCTGTTTATAAATTTTGTCCATCGTTCAAACACGCCTGTACTATTGACCCGACAATATACTGCGTTTAAATTTAGAATTTTTTTTTTGTGATTAATCAAAAACTATATCTGCTCTTATTCTTTATGATGTGCAAATAAAAAAAAAACATATCACCATAAATGTCTATAGTCTATATTCTATATGAGTTTTCTGTAACTGTATACAATCGACAAGATTTTATAGTGATAAATAAAGATAATATCAAATAAGTCTTTTATATTATTAATTTTTGAGGCCGCCTAATCGTAACGCTTCGTATAGACGTCTGTCATTCCACGTGTTATGTTACATAACGTGTGTACTGTATATGTCGCGTTGGCCATTTTTTTTCGTCACCGAGTGGCAACAGCGCAAAACGAGAGCAGACGATTAAAAAAATTAATGAAAATAGAACAAGTTGTGGCTGCTGTGCTAACAATCTGTTGCAAATTATAATGTGGCCGTTACAATAATACGATTGCAATAATTATATAAATATAGTATTAATTAATAATTTGAAAACATTCTATCAGCATGAGAAACTTTTTAGTGACGTTTTCTACATGACATTATTTAAATCCACATCACCTACGCCCAAGGGCTTTTTGCATCGCCTGTCGCTTTCTAAAACTTGTAAGTAAATGTTTATGGTTCGAATCAAAAACTAGTACTTTTTAATATGTAACCTCTAACTGCTAACAGAACGTTACTTTCTAAACGGGCTATTAAGGGCGTAACAATTCAATTGACATAAAACTTTTAGACAAGAATATATTACGGATTTTATGGCGGTTATAAAATTTATAATAGCTAATGAATATCAAAAGCGACGTTTTAACATAGCTGGCCGCCCGACGTTACTCAAACCAGATGGCGATCTTAGTGAGATGTTTCAACTTTGAAACTATTAGTGCAGTTCAACGAACAGCTTTCACTGGCCAGCGACTTAGCCATGTGTTAATATGCTTTATATAATTAAATGGCTCCCTGTGGTCATTACCCATTTAAGTCAGCGGACCAGGTTAAATAAGACTAGTTATAATATATCCAGTAGAAAAATATTTTATTGCAATTTACATAGCTTTGTTCATATCTTACTGATGGAAAATTAAAGGCTGTGACTATGCATGGATCTTTGTTACTCATTCACGCAAAAAAAATACTTGACGATTTCTAATTATATTGTACAATAAAGTAGCTTAGACACTAGAATAAAAATATAGGGTATTTTCAAGGAAGGTATATATCAAGGAATTACTCTCCCGGTGACAGAATCAAAGTTGTAGGCCTATAGGCAATATAAATAAAAAAAAAATTCTATTAGGTAATTCCACGAAATTACTACAGGATCGAGATATAACAATTGTTGTCTATGTGAAGTCACGTCACAAAAACTAATAACTTCACTGACGGTTCGTTTCAACATCCATATTTAAAGCATTTCCTACCTTACCCTATATATATTTTTTGAACCTAATACCCAGGTTCACGCAGACGAAGTCGCGGGCAAAAACTAGTAAGAATCTAAATAACAGTTAAAAAAATATATAATAATGTCTCATTTATATTGAAATAGCTCTCTATCAAAATATGTAGTGTTGATAATGGGAAAACATTGCAAAGGAAGCAAGGGTGTGGAGACGGATAAAAACAATGAGAAAAGTAAAAATCGTGATAGAAACGGTCAAGGTTACGATTTGCTATTGATAAGCATCAGTCACCAATCACATAACGCACATTGGAACCAATTATGGGCGATTGGTAATTTATGAACCGAGCAGTAACGTTCGGAAATCAAATACAGAAATTATAATCATAAATTAAATGTGAAATGCCAATATATGATAAGTCTACATAATTGCTAAACGATGCATGGGAATTTATTTTGGTGAACTTCAATACGCGGCCAGGTGGCTGGTCCTCTGATATGATGTCACAGGCCAGTGTACATATTTTGTATATGGTATACGGATTTTGTATAAATGTTATGTAGCAAGCTCAATGCGCAGTTCGGCGTTAGTTTGACCTTGACAATGAACGCTGGGCCGTCGCGCTTCAGCGACCATGGTTAAATACAAGCATGTATAATGAAATTGCATTTAATTATTAACGCATTCTTTAGCAATTAAAAAAAATTCACGATCTGGGAAAAAGTAAGCAAGTGTAAGGCGGGGTAAGGTAATTTGTTAAGCAACCATTTTTGATATATGCATTACTATAGGCTCAATTAAACGAATCTTGTGCCTACTTTTAAAGTTTCTTGTTATTTCCAACTTATTTTTAATAGTTATACCACATTTTATTTTAATAGAAAGTAAATACCTACGCTAACGCGAAACTGTTCTTACATAAATTTGTTAATTTTCGTATTACGGAAACATATTATTATTACAGATGGATATTCTTGTGGTATTTTTTATATTAAAAAAAAAAATTAAATATTATAAAACTAGATCAACATGTCGTCAGATTATATTTAAACATAAAATTACATATTTAACAAAATAAACTTTATTGCCGCAGTTATTATCTTTTGGTTAACAATAAACATAATGAATTTACATTTCATATCTTCCTGATCTTTTCCAACGCTTTAATGTAATCAAAAGTATGCATTCGTTTTGAAACAGAAAAACGGAAATCCGAGAAATGATATCTTATGAAATATGAAGTTTTTCAAACAGTTTAAGAATTAAATAAGGCAACTGGTATTTTTAAGAAAAATAAAATAAAAACCTTGACTATCTAGTTTTCTTGAATTTACTAAACGGACAGAATTGAATCGCTGTTAGTTTTATTACCAAGTATAAAATATTTACATATCATTTTGCACCAATAACGCATACATCCTTTTTACCAATGTGTAAATTGATATGGTATTTGCGTATAACAGTCATAAAATAAAAAAAGAACTTGTGCACATAATTTACGAAATAAAAAGAGTTCAAGGTACGAGTAATTATAGTAGCGAATTAAATTGTTTACTTTCGGTTTGAAGTGCTATATTTTACACAAATTTCTCAAATGGAGGTTTAATAATGTGTTTAAAATATTTAAAAGTTATTCGTTTATTCATATGAGAATCAAATTAGAACCTCACTAACAATAAGAAGTATCCCGAAGGATTATCGGCGTCCCCTCAATAGATGTGTTTAGAAATTGTGACAATACTTACATCAGGATTGGTCAATTTCATTATGCCATTAATATGTAATATAGGTAAATAATAAAGGGAATAAATAAACAATATAAAAACCGATTAGAGTATTTATGTGTGACTCATTGTTTTATACATCACGAATTGGAAATAACTTTACATTACAGTAATATATTATTAAGTCTAAACGGACGTAAATGAAACTATTGAAATATAAATACTTATTTAAAAATAGACCAAATCTGATCTACCCTCAAAATGAAATTTAAATGTTGAGTAGGGTAATTTACTAAACCTACATTTTTATTAAGCCGGCTAAACACATCAATAACATAATGAATAATTAAACGCAATAACAAATAACGTTGTGAATTTGTTAATTAAACAATTAAAGTTCAACCTTCAATATATTGATGTGATATATCACACAGGAACATATGTTATTATCTGACGTAAATATTATTTACAATTTTAAGAGCGAAATCAGGTGTTTATGTTTAATAGATCAGACATAAGATTACTTACCACTATCTACGCTTTCTTCTGATATTTTCTTAACCATTTTGATTGTTGCCTGATGAGTTTTTACAACGAAAACAAAATTATGAGTAGGTGGTACTACTCTCAAAAAGCCGCTTTCAAACTTGTGCGGCTTGCCTACTCGACGTGAAATCGAAACGGCGCTTTGAGACTAGATAAAACTTTTAGTGCCAAAACAAAAGAAATAAGCACCACCGTCGAGAAGGATTTGCGGAAAATATGCCGGAAGGTAATAAACAAACACTGTTAGAAGGCGGAATAATAAAAAAAAAACTACTGATGTCTTTAGCGATCCATTCTACACACGCCCGCCCTTTCGATGTTCTAAAATCCAACTGAGGAGTTGCCAGCCGGCACTGTTCCGTGCGGCGCACATCGCCCGCCGCCCCTCGCCCCTCGCCCCGAGACCGAGTGCGTCGTTGTGGCCTCAGCTCTGCGCATGCGCACTCGCTCACACCGCTGACGTGTTTACATTTTTTTCGTTTATTTTTCGCCACAAATCTCAAAGCATTCATATCTTCTTTGTACACATATAGAACACAGATGTTCCCGTTTAACCTTACATCCAAAGTAAAAACACAAACGTGGTTCTAAATGAAAACTTTTTGCTGATATACCAATATAGATACTTTATTTTATAATATTGTTTACCATGTTGGAGTCATTGCATCATTCTCTATACTTACGCCTAATCATAATAAACATGTACCTAGCTTCACTGTGATGTATGCTATAGCGAAAATAGAATTATAGTACCTACCATAACAAATATAACATAGTCGTTTACTAGTAATTCCATATAATTTATTTGATAATAATATTAAATAACACGTACTTAACGTTTTTCATATTTATTATACCTACGTATAAATAAAAAAAAAATCTTATGGGAAAATCTAAACAAAGACTCCCAGTTACTAGAAATATAATAGGCAAGTAATAAAGACATCACAGCTACTATAAGTATTTAAAAAATACAAATAGTTCCGTTTTGTTTAAACTGCTTTTGTTATGAGTATTATGCCATAAGGACTCCTTTGTTTCCTCAACCCTTCATCGTATGACCTTCACAGGGCGTTTGTTGACAAACATTGTACGAGCGGGTACGACGCAGTAAGCACGTGGTACCGAACCGGTTCGACCGGCAACCGGCGCCGCCATGTTTGTTGTCACGCCATATCTCCATCCCTTTCGCACTTTCATAGCGCTTCTGGTTTTTATCCGTACTCTTCACTCGAATATCGGCCCTCTCGCTCTGAGGCGTACGTGACCGGCAATAACATAACCTAAAATCCAAACAACGGCAACATAATATACTGTAAGTTCGTACAATCGCTGCCGTATCAGACGACATTCCATGACACAACCTGTTTAATTTCATTGAAAAAATATATTAAAACATTAGCCAGGGCAAAGTTAAGAAACATCGAGATCTAAATTTAAACTAGACGAATTGTCAAGTGATATTTATATACCTATGTACCTAGAAACGTTAGTGGCTATTACCAAAAAATATGTATGGTACCTAATATAAATCTTTGATAATGCATAGAAAGCCTAAAAACACTGAAATAATTTTTATAATAATTTAAAGCTGGTGTCGAATAAAATATGCCTATTTAGAATTTTAATAAAACCTATTGTGGAATTGGAAACTTTTAGGTGTTTCTGTATAAGGTTATGTTTAAATTTATTCAGTCTGACAAATTCATATTTCGTCTTCCTAAAATAAATTACAGAGGTGACTTTACGTGTTAAATATAATGTAAAGCAGATATTTTCAATCTGTTTAGCGTATTTTTATTTTTTAACGATATGCCAATATAGGTATTTTGTATTTAATCGGTAGACAGATTACATATTCTTGAGGTCAAGTCATCGAAACAATGTTTTTATCTATATCAAATTATTCATTTACATTAATTTTCTATCGCAAGTACGTATCGAATAAATTTAATAATAAACATATTAAGGTAAGAATAGATTTTTGAAAAGAGACTATAATATTTTCGTCGCTTATAGCATTTTCAATATATTATAATTTCTTTATTTTTATACTCGGGCTGTTTACTATCTATTTTCCAACCTATGAATTCGAAATGGCGAGATGTTTAATTAAAAATGTCAAATGTTCATTTGACAGCTTTTATATGGAGTTGATACTGATTTGTGTTTACCATTTATAAAACATTTTAAAGATTGTTATTTATGTATATGATATTCATGAAAATGTAATGATTATTTGACGTCTCAACTCTCATTGTAAATAAGTGTATTTGGTATACATGTATAAAGGGATTTTATGTCCCTAATCGTACTTTCATACGTCAGCTCAGACGGCATTTCTCGTAAAATTAACAGTTTAACAGTCATCAGTATTAGGTTTCTTAAAAGAAATAAAACGTGAGACGAATTTCCGAGAACACGAAATGTGAGGGTGTTAAAGAAACCATACGTGCTGTCTGATGACAAATACGTAATTCAAATATAATATACTTTTATTTAATTAGCGGTTTCGTAACAATACATAATAAGATTGCAGAAGTGATTATATTGACTTAATAGATTTAACTTCGGCATGGCTAAATAGTTGGCGGGCTGGCGGCTGATGGGATGTTCTTTGTCTGGGACTTTGAAACTAGTAGTGCTAGCAATGTTTGTAACACCCATTTAGTAACATTTTATGATTTTTTTATTCAACTCGTAACAAATTCAATAGATAAAGTTCGTTACTTTTTCTATTACAAAGACCACTCCAATACTATCAGGACAAAGGGTTTAGTGAGGGGTTGACCCTGTAATAATAATAGTGGCCATACTTACAACCTAATACAAGAGTGGAATATGCATTCATTTTGTACATTATTCGAAGAACTTTTAATACAACTATTGCATAAAAACCATTACCACGAAGTTTCGTATTCAAATTCAACGACATTTGTAAGCTATAATAACAACGCTGATACATAAATACATTAAAAATTGGAAAAGGTCTGTGTTTAGTTTGTGTTGTGGTACTTGTAGTACAAGGCCGGTGAGACGGCTCGTAAAAAGAGTTTCCCTGCGTCATCAAAAAAAAAAAAAAACTTGTAGTAAGTGTTATAAGTATTAGACTTCGTAAATGACTACATTTAATATTTAATTGAATTGAATTGTTTCTATTAATAACTATTTTATTCTATATCTACACATTATTACGTGCATGCAAAAAGTATTACGCATACATTAATCGCATCAGTTCGTAATTACGCAACCGAACAATCGATTCACTCTCCCTTCGTCAAAAAAATCTAGCGTTTATAGTATCGAATATTTAGGGGGACCCTCTAACTACCTGCTATAGAAAAATAACTCAAATTTTTTTTGCTTAAAGACTAAAATCGAGTGGTATAATTTGACTACGCACAATTCCGCCGGGGTTATCCCGGAGTACGATTCTCGTTCTTTGTATTCTACGATCCGAAGTCACGTATGCACCTGACGGCATAAAAACTGTCAGAATTATTATTGACAACTATTTTTTATATCTTGGAATTTATAACATTTTAATACGTTTCAGATAATCCCTTTACAAATAACACGTTAGTTTTAAAAATCTGACAAAAGATGTGAGGTATATATACCTATAAAGCATAATAATTATATAAAAAAATATGAGATTTGCCTCAAAACAATTTTTAAATAATCAATATGATAATGTAATGTGAATAGTCTTATTTTCGCTGAAAAATAAAAACATTGTAACAATTTGAATGAAACGTGACTTATGAGGAATTAGAAAGAAATGGCTTTCACTTTCAGAAAGACATGGTTTGATAGTTAAAATTATTATATAAATCTGCTGAGACGAAACTTCTTACCATTCCATGGCATCACCGTGCGGGTGGCGGGTGCATCGCGTTACAGGGAGAGGAGCTTCAACAGTGCCTGGGACCTGCGACCCAGGTGTAGGTTTGAGGTCCTTATGTAACGTGGGTTAAGTGCACACCGTCACCGTCCAAGCCGTCTCTATCTAACCAAAATTTAACTCGAGAGAAATTTAAATATTAATTATGTTTATGAAAAATATTCGTGGTCACATTCATAGTTTACGAGGGTCAGACCCGAGAGTTGAATTTGAATAAGAACAATAGGTATTCAAGGAGAAGGTGGAGTTATATTAGAGGAGGTATACAAGAAGTTTGATCAACAAAAAAACTTTATTCGTTTTGATTCTCTGAAAAAGAATATTTTTAAACCCCAAAAATATTTAAAGTAAATACTTGAAAATATATATCTGGATAATCTATGGTTAGGATTTCTTTTTTTTTTTAATTATTACATCACTTATATTTATTATATAATGTTATATGTATTTATGAAAGAACTAAAATCTATATCTTGTTTATGTAATAAGTATAAAAAATATAATAGAAATAAATACTTTTACAGTTACCCTGTCTCGTGATTATTATTTGTCAATACAGTGCTTGTTCCAAGGTTAACTAAAGCATTAGCAATTGTTATTCGTCTTTGATATGCCTATGTTTTATACATGCTGGAGTGCTTCAACCTCATACATCAGGATACCTTTGGAGACAGATAACTGCAGCACAGAAGCTACAATACATTTAAAGAATAAAAAGACCATAGACAAATAACAAAAGATAATAAATTTTAATCGATTATGTACTCATTTCAATTAAATTATATTCAAATTTATTGAAAA